>NC_056442.1:27970669-28157923 GCF_018296145.1 Oncorhynchus tshawytscha
CCTCACCACTTCACTGCTCTCTGATTCCGAGAGAGATGGGGGGATAGAGGACGGGGAGAGAGAGAGGGAGAGAAGTAGGGGCTGGCTGGTGTCGGTTAGAGTCAAAACAGGGTGGAAGAGTGGAAAGAGAAAGGGAGTTGGGCCTGTGTGTCCGCTCCAGAACTGAGGCCCACAATCCCTCTCTACTCGACCCAAAGCTGCAACTGTTCCCCAATCTGTACAGCCAGGTCACCCGTGATTCAAGTCAGTATTCGACAGCCATCCATGTCTGAGGATGTGCGGAGATGACGTGGACATCAGCCACTAGGGGCAACAGTGAGTGCTGTTACCTTCAAGTGGGTTTCGGTTTTGGTAGAGTGTTGTGGACCGGAGTGGTGGATGGGTTAAGCATGTGCCTGTCATTCCAAAGGCTGCAAGTTCAAAACCAGCAGTGAGAAGATGTTTTTTAAAAGATTTTTGCTTTAAGTCTATCCCAAACTTCATCCCGTACCTTAACCATTCAAAGTTAATGCCCACCCTTAAGACTTTGAAATTCTGAGTTAATACCTAAAATGAATGTTTGAGAACCACGGATGAGCGTCTAATTCGTTGATCTGTAGTCTAGGCCGGAGCTTCTCGACTCACACCACACGAAGGCCTCGCTCCACTCACATCACATGACTTCCCCTTTAAAGAGCACACCTATTCTTCCCAGCTCATTGTGGAAGATTTGACCTTTGGGTTCACCGAGTGGAAAAGTGTCTGTGTCAGTTAGCTGCAGCTCTCCTAGCAGTGTTAGAATAATATTGCCGCAGGGCCGGGAGGGATGCTAACGTTAATCAAAACAGGACATCCTGAGGAGGACGGGTAGCTTCGCTCTACCGCTGGCTTTGTTTTTGTGTTTGTGGACGGGCGACAATCCCAGGAAGCCCAGAGAGAGGCTCATCAAAGCGCCGAGCGGGGGCCACCGGCCGCGAGATTTGCTGGAATGCGTCTTGGAAAGGAATCTCCACTGTCTCTATTGTTCTCCGACGTTTTTCCTTAGTCTCATCATCACAATCACATCGTTGAGGCATGTCCAGTAAACCGGCAGGTACGGACAGAGCGCTAATCAGCCGGCCCCGCATTTCTTTCCAACAGGCACATTCCTTCCCCCCACTGTGACCCTGGCTGACCGTCAACACACACACACACACACACACACACACACAGGAGGGGGAAATGATCCAGACACATCACCGAGGACAGGGGTACGACATGTTCCTGTCCCTCACACCTGAGGGGGTCGATGTGGACGCTCTTCACGTCACAAAGCATCCGGAGCATTCATCAACGTATCGCCATTCCAACACTGATAAGACAGAGGCTATCGCCAACAATCAGGTAAAGCTTCCATCAGAAATGACCCCAGGCTTTGATCATGTCTCCCTCCCCTCATCTCTCCCGTCCTGAGGGGTCAGAGGTCACCAGTTAATGAGGTTCCAGGCTAGATAGCGGGGGCTTGGTGTGGCTGAGATGAAAGGTGTACACCACAGCCCCCGCCATCTCACCATTCCATCTCAGCTACAGATGGACCTGATCTCTTCTTCTCCTTCTTTATTTCCTCCCGAGTTAATCATAACCGAGCGCCACAGCCTAGCGGCCTTCAGCTACAGCCCTGAAACCCCACCCCCCCAATCCGCCAGGAGATCCCACTGTGCTGGAACACACTGTTATCGGCGCTCTCACAAAGCGATTGTTGTATAATTCCTGTTTGTGGCTGTGCTCCAGTCCAGTACGAGAAAGAAAGAACCCGCTCTGCCGGCAGAACTCCCAATATTTAACAACAGAGACATTATTAAGAACAACATACAAAAACGCATGGACACATGGAGACGCACAAACACACTGTCGTACGCATGCACACGCACAAACACATCACGCACACACCTGAGCACCCAATCCCCATGGGGACGTGGCCTACTGCATTACACAGGGAGTGAGAGAGTTTACTCACCTGTTGTTCAGGCATGAACAAACTCACATATACTTATGGCATAAACCTGCAGAAAAACATCCGCGTCAAATCAAATGTATCCGTCACATACACAGTTTACAGCAGGTATAAAAGGTGCAGTGAAATGCTAGCGTGCTAGCTCCCGCAACAGTGCAGTACACAAAAGAGTGCAGGTGTATATAACAGTCATAGAAAGCACCAGGTTGTCTTCAATAGCCCTAAGACAGAAGCCCCTTTATTTAACCCACACGTTCCACATCCGCCCCATGCTACAAACCTCCCCAGACCAGAGTGCCTGTAGTAGTATGACTGAGAGAGGTTGGTGTGACTGTGACTGTGAGGGATTGTGCTGGCATGGAGGTGACACTAGCTGATACCTACCCTGGGTACCATGTGTAATGACAAGGAGTTGGCAAGGCGGCACAAACCGATCTGGGATCCAGGCTAGTTGATACCTGCTCCAGGTAATGGATTGGAGCAGCTACATGATTGAAGTCCTTTTATTAGCTAAGGGAGGTTGTTCCTCCACACGCACCAACCAATCATATTGCCTCATTAATAGAGGGGAAAGAGACTGCACCATCAGCAATGTGTCTACACAATAACTACTGCACTCAGACACACAAATCAATCAGATGTTAGGGGAATGGTTTGAACCAACAGGAATGTTCACTTTCTCTTATCTCTCCATCTTCCTCTCTCTGTAACACACACACGCACACACACATATATAAAAAAATATGCTTAGCTTGGGCCTGCTGTTGATAATGACCTCAGCCTTGGCACCCGAGTGGCCCAGACTGTAGTCGCCAGGCTGACTGTAGCCTTTTGTGTTAACCTCCCTATCTCTAACTCACTGACCTTTGGGAAGAAAGCAGAAATGACTTTTTTATTTAGAAGGGGGTAAGGTTAGCTCATTGTTCTGTGTTGGTACGGTTTCCCTGCGGTAAACACACACACACTGGTTCCCAGGCTTGACATGTGGCCCCCTCCTCCATCCCCCCCAGCCTCCTCCCTTGGTGTTCCCACACTCTGGGTCGCCGTGCCATAGACCCACCCTCATCACTCCTGCCTCACCCTCACCCATCACAGCACAGCGCTGCGTACACACACACAAACACACTCACACACACACACACACACAAACACACACTCAGAAACCTATAGTTTAGGCTTATTTGTCTTTCTTTAAAAGGTGATTGGAGATGCCAGACTCTGCATTTTAGATAGAGTGAGAGGAGGGGATGTTGTGACACGGGTCCCTAGGGCTACCCACTGAGCCGGGCCCCCAGGGACCAAATGGGGAACCAGGGGCTCCTGAAACCCACTGACAGGGCCATCCTTCATCGCCCTGACAACAACACATAAACAAACCACTAACCTAGTAACTAGGCCTAACTGTTTACAGCATAGAGGTATGGTCACAGTGTCATTAACATCAGAGACCTGGTGGGGTGGGGGTGGGGGTATAGAGAGACCCCCTTCTCTGACACAGTGGGTGAGGAGAGGGGATGGGCGACTCATACAGACGGGGGCGTTGATGGATGAGAGGGGCTCTCTCACTGTCACACTGCACCCGCAGAAACCAATATCTTACCAAATTTAAACATAAGCACACGTACACACATACACACACAGTGATGAAAGTTAGTTTTTTGCACATACCACACAAGCACAAAATATTACTGTTACAACGAGCATAAACTGAGATGACTGAGACAGACAAATACAGTAGCTTACCACTCTTTTCTGGGTTTCTTGCCTATTTCAACATCAACTCAAAGTACATTTTGGAAATGACCGATAAGACTGGTTTGTTCCCTGACATGTGTTTTCCCCAAAAAATGTTAAAAGGTTTTCCTTATGCAACCAAACCATTCAGCTCCCTCTTTGTCCCTAAAAGCCAGCCTACTAAATATGGTTGAGAATGAGAAAGGTCTACATTAAAATCAGGCCTACCTACCGTACGCATTTGGATGAAATATTTTGGCCTACGAATGAACAACTTAATGTATCCCATTTTAGACTTTAGGCCTATGCTTTCAGGAGCTGAAGCGGGAGATAATATAAACATATTATCGCCCACAGCGCACGTGAAAAATGACGAGCTGTGACGGTTCATTGCTCAGGGAGATACCGCACAATTGCTTACCGACGTTTGGATCTAAACGGAGCGGGAGCGCATGCAAAGAGCGCTGCGACAAGACAATGACTATTTAATAGGGTCTCTCAGATCGTGCCCACTCCCTCTCACCTTTTAAATGGTACGATACATTACCCCTTTTAATGAGGTCCGCCAGACAAACGTCAGACGCATGGCCCATTGCACAACGCAAGGAGGAAGCAATCATCGGCAAGGAGGAGGCGCTGACAGGCAGAATGCGCCACGCGCTTTCACACCAACACACACATGCACGTACGAGCGCAGAATTAAAGCCAATTTATGGGCGCGAGTTGATGGTAGGTGAGGGTGGTACGTCCTGTATAAACACAAACTCACTTCCTTGACAACTGTCTTTCACAATAGATCTGCTCCGCTCCGTAAGCGCAAGAAGTATGAAAGCCCTGACATCTGAGGAGGCTGCATTGCAATAAATGCTGTATGCCCACTTCAGACATAGGGTTGACCATGCAGCGCTTTTTACACTCTCTTAAGGGCGCTGCATGGTCAATCTGTCGTCTGCATTGGCCATACAGCATTTACGGTGATATGGCCTCTGCAGAAGTCAGGGCTTTTATACTTCTTGTGGTTCACTGAGCAGAGTAGAGCTGTTGTGAAGGAAGTTGTCAAGGAAGTACGTTTGTGTTTATACAGGACCTCCCACCCTCACCTATGTCAACCAATCATGTCAATACAGAGATATACAGAGCCCTCCGCATTGTTACAACATTTGAGAGGTGCACGAGCTCAATTTGGCCTCTGCGTGCCTCCAGAGGCGCCGCAATTGCGTCACACCATCCATACAGAGCCTCATTTTTGGATCAAGTTTAAATTGGCTTATAGGCCTGCCTACATGCACGCATGCACACACACACACACATAAACACACATATATACATACAGTGCATTCAAAAAGTATTCGTACCCCTTGACTTTTTCCACATTTTGCTACATTACAGCCTTATTTTAAAATGGATTAAATAGTTCCCCCCCTTATTAATCTACACACAATATTCCATAATGACAAACTAAAAACAGGTGTTTAGAAAGTTTTGCAAATGTATAATAAAACATTTAAAAATATCACATTTACATAAGTATTCTGACCCTTTACTCAGTATTTTGTTGAAGCACCTTTGGCAGCGATTACAGCCGCAAGTCTTTTTGGGTATGACGCTACAAGCTTGGCACACCTGTATTTGGGGAGTTTCTCCCATTCTTCTCTGCAGATCCTCTCAAGCTCTGTCAGGTTGGATGGGGAGCGTCGCTGCACCGTTATTTTCAGGTGTCTCCAGAGATGTTTGATCGGGTTCAAGTCCGGGATCTGGCAGGGCCACTCAAGGACATTCAGAGACTTGTCCTGAAGCTACTCCTGCGTTGTCTTGGCTGTGTGCTTAGTGTCATTGTCCTGTTGGAAGGTGAACCTTCGCCCAGTCTGACGTCCTGAGCACTCTGGAGCAGGTTTTCATCAAGGATCTCTCTGTACCTTTCTCTGTTCATCATTCCCTCGATCCTAACTAGTCTCCCAGTCCTTTCAGCTGAAAAGATCCCCACAGCATGATGCTGCCACCACCATGCTTCACTGTAGGGATGGTGCAAGGTTTTGTTCAGACATGGCGCTTGTCATTCATGCCAGAGAATCTTGTTTCTCATGGTCTGAGACTCCTTTAGGTTCCTTTTGGCAAACTCCAAGCGGGCTGTCATGTGCCTTTTACTGAGGAGTGGCTTCCGTCTGGCCACTCTACCATAAAGGCCTGATTGGTGGAGTGCTGCAGAGATGGTTGTCCTTCTGGAAGGTTCTCTTATCTCCACAGAGGAACTCTGGAGCTCTGTCAGAGTGACCATTAGGTTCTTGTTCACCTCCCAATTGAATTTACCACAGGTGGACTCCAATCAAGAATGCACCTGAGATCAATTTCAAGTCTCGTAGCAAAGGGTCTAAATATAAATGTAAAGTATTTCAATGTGTTATTTTTAATAAATGTGTAAACATTTCTAAAAATATGTTTTCACTTCGTCATAATGGGGTATTGTGTGTAGATTGATGAGGATTTTTATTTATTTAATCCATTTTAGAATAAGGCTACAACATAACAAAATGCGAAAAAGGGGAAGGGGTCTGAATACTTTCTGAATGCACTGTATATACACTGCTCAAAAAAATAAAGGGAACACCAAAATAACACATCCTAGATTTGAATGAATGAAATATTCTTATTAAATACTTTTTTCTTTACATAGTTGAATGTGCTGACAACAAAATCACACAAAAATTCTCAATGGAAATCAAATTTATCCACCCATGGAGGTCTGGATTTGGAGTCACACTCAAAATTAAAGTGGAAAACCACACTACAGGCTGATCCAACTTTGGTGTAATGTCCTTAAAACAAGTCAAAATGAGGCTCAGTAGTGTGTGTGGCCTCCACGTGCCTGTATGACCTCCCTACAACGCCTGGGCATGCTCCTGATGAGGTGGCGGATGGTCTTCTGAGGGATCTCCTCCCAGACCTGGACTAAAGCATCCGCCAACTCCTGGACAGTCTGTGGATGGAGCGAGACATGATGTCCCAGATGTGCTCAATTGGATTCAGGTCTGGGGAATGGGCGGGCCAGTCCATAGCATCAATGCCTTCCTCTTGCAGGAACTGCTGACACACTCCAGCCACATGAGGTCTAGCATTGTCTTGCATTAGGAGGAACCCAGGACCAACCGCACCCGCATATGGTCTCACAAGGGGTCTGAGGATCTCATCTCGGTACCTAATGGCAGTCAGGCTACCTCTGGCGGGCACATGGAGGGCTGTGCGGTCCCCCAAAGAAATGCCACCCCACACCATGACTGACCCACCGCCAAACCGGTCATGCTGGAGGATGTTGCAGGTAGCAGAACGTTCTCCACAGCGTCTCCAGACTCTGTCACGTCTGTCACGTGCTCAGTGTGAACCTGCTTTCATCTGTGAAGAGCACAGGGCGCCAGTGGCGAATTTGCCAATCTTGGTGTTCTCATGCCAAACGTCCTGCACGGTGTTGGGCACAACCCCCACCTGTGGACGCCGGGCCCTCATATACCACCCTCATGGAGTCTGTTTCTGACCGTTTGAGCAGACACATGCACATTTGTGGCCTGCTGGAGGTCATTTTGCAGGGCTCTGGCAGTGCTCCTCCTTGCACAAAGGCGGAGGTAGCGGTCCCGCTGCTGGGTTGTTGCCCTCCTACGGCCTCCTCCACGTCTCCTGATGTACTGGCCTGTCTCCTGGTAGCGCCTCCATGGTCTGGACACTACGCTGACAGACACAGCAAACCTTCTTGCCACAGCTCGCATTGATGTTCCATCCTGGATGAGCTGTACTACCTGAGCCACTTGTGTGGGTTGTAGACTCTGTCTCATGCTACCACTAGAGTGAAAGCACCGCCAGCATTCAAAAGTGACCAAAACATCAGCCAGGAAGCATAGGAACTGAGAAGTGGTCTGTGGTCCCACCTGCAGAACCACTCCTTTATTGGGGGTGTCTTGCTAATTGCCTATAATTTCCACCTGTTGTCTATTCCATTTGCACAACAGCATGTGAAATTTATTGTCAATCAGTGTTGCTTCCTAAGTGGACAGTTTCATTTCACAGAAGTGTGATTGACTTGGAGTTACATTGTGTTGTTTAAGTGTTCCCTTAATTATTTTGAGCAGTGTATATTAATATACACATACACACACTTTATATTGATGAGTAGGGCATACTGACTCAATTTCACATAGTTCTTTACAGCAAGTCCTCAACAGAGTTGACCTGCAGTCTTAAAATGATTATAGCTTATAATCAGCTTTAGCTAGACTTCACTCCTGCCTCTGAGGGAATACTAACCCACCAAAGCAATTTGGGAATCAAAAATAACATCATAATAATCATGTTTTTCTACATTTTTATTTAGAAATGTCAAATACATTTAATTTAATTTCAAATTCAGTGCATGGGTCTATGGCGAGAGCAATTGATTTATGGACTGTTCACATGAACTGACACACATTTGCAAGTGTTCAACTCTTGGTGTTAAGGTAAGACGTGTTGTGAGTGTTCTATCTGAGTGTTGATTCTAGTGGGGTTAACATCAGTGGGATTGAAATTGACACCACATGCGATGAATCAACGCAGTGTTATTTAATTCACATTGGAATCAACACTGCGTGGTGTTGTTGTTACTGGACTGCGTGAGTTCATTTATGTTTATTCTCTCAGTGAAAAAGATGTGGGAGGGGCCTCATTATCATTCTTCCCAGAATGCTTTGTTGCAGGTTGATGTTTAGAATAGTTTGTTTGAAAATCTATGTTTCTGCATGCACATTGATTGTTAAATTGATCTTATACTATACAACAATTAATAACTTAGGGTTCACACATTCACATAAGCAGTCACTTGGTGAAGGCTTTAGAACTAAAAATCAATGAACACAACTGTCACTAACAAACACAGTCATGGGTGGGTATTGCTCATGTTCACTTGAAAGGCACGCTGGGAAATATCCAAATAAGGCTTTACAAAACACTCTAGGGGTGCTAGTTTGTGAACACTTTGAAAAGTGTTAGTTTAACACTATTTTGGTGGGTCACACATCATTTCGAAGTGTTCAATTTAACACTGTGAGTGTTAAAAATGTTGATCTCAAATTTGCTGTGCACCTACGGGACAACAGGTGACTATAGGGTGAGCAGACTATGAGCAGACTATGAGCATGTCTAATATCCTCTCATTGTTTCAACCTATGTCTGAAAAGACACGTTCATATATGTGTGAATAAACCAAAAGTATGTTGTTTTAAATACAAGGGGTAGTGCATGAAAAAAATGGAATCCAATTCAGCATTCACATGAGTCTTATCTCTTCTTTTTGAGGACATTACAAGTGGTACACCAAGGGTCAGATATCTCACACTACCCCCTGAGCATTTAGTTGAGAGGCACATTGGTTACTAACGTTAGGCAGACAAGGAGTTAGCTTAGGCCTATAGTCCTAGCTGAAGTATGATATTAGGACAAATCATTTGTTTTATTTTTATTTTGTGTGTGTGTGTGTGGGGGGGGGACTCCCATATGACATCTGAACTAATCTTCCACCACCAATCCCACTTCTATTACCACCTCCCCACCTACCAACTCCCCCTCCATTAACTCACTCCACTGTGTTTTATCATCTGCCTGCCATGCGCACATCAATCGAGCTCGAGCACAAACACTCTCTGTGGCGCGAGGAGACCTACAGGACCAGCCTCTGAACAGAACTTATCAGGACAGGCCGCACACTGAACACATTTACCGGCAGACCTCTTATGGGGAGTCTGGGAATTTAAATATTCACTGTTGACATTGTGCAGTGTTGGCTACAGGCCAGAACGGCCCAGTTCCCTGGGGGAAACTGTGCCGAGCTATCAGAACATTCTCTCCCACTGACTTAATAGGTAGCCTAGAAATCTTCCTCTTACATCTTGAGTAAATAATAATGTTTAAATATACCTCAAATTAGCCCCCTATTCTCAGATTATAAGTAATGATTTAGAACTATGCCTGGAACTGGATGGGCAGACCGGCTGGTGCTGTAGCCTAGCGCATTCCTTCAAGGGACTGTTAATATTTAGGCAGATTGCAGCAGGCGCCAAAACCACTACTAAATGCACTACTAAACCATTATTGCTGTGTGTGTGTGTGTGTGTGCCCTTTGCCTTGTTAGTGATCACAGAATAATATGTATATCGTTTGCTTTTCACACATATTCTGTAAACACTGGGCCATGTTGCCATAAACAACAGTCTATAAGAGATCCTGATGAGAGCTGGCCGTCTGATGGGTTTATTTCATATCGTCACGAAAGATCCTCTGTGCCAAAGGCCAAAGGGCCTGCAATGACACCGAAGCTCATGAGACAAATCCATGAAGCACAGGAAATAAATAATTACAGTGTCCCTGTCTGTTTAACTCTTAAAGTTCTTCCAGACAAACTTTTCACATTAAAAGTAGGCCTATGGTTATAAAGCTCTTCGACTCGTATTGGTGCTGTCAATTCAATGTGATCCATTCAAGTTTATTTTGAACGTCAAATTTCCCTTCGGAAATGTATTTTGGTGAGCAATTTGAAACACACTGAATCTAATAGCCAACCCCCAAAAATAAAACGGATGTGAAAAATGCATCTCATTTGTAAAGTATCTTGCACAGAACAAAATCCACAAATACTTGCATAACCCCGGGGGGTGCTTGTACACAAAGGCAGCACACAACATGTAAACTGGATTTATTTCTACACGTATAACACCTTTATCTTTGTGTCAGGGCCTCCTTCCTCAGAGCCTTCGTAGCGTTGAGATCATCATTAGAACCATCTAACGATGTATTTTTAGTAGCTGAGGTGTTTCCCATAGCATTCGTTAGTAACCTTAAAAAACCTTTGCACATCTACGAGTGATCCAGACCACTCGTAGAGTGCATCAATATATGTTTTTTTGCCCTTCCACATCACTTTATTCACAAAAGATCTTCGCTAAACCTAGCCTAAACATCTTGATTCTATCTGTCTGACTGTGACTGCCAGGGCCGGCTCTAGGCGCGACATAAACGGTCGCTGTGGGCACCCGGCCTATAGTGCCCCAGACCCAAAAATGATTAAATATATATATTAGATATATATACTTTGGGGGGGAATTCAGTTGGGGTCTCAACTTACTGTTGAGAGTTATCTAGATGTCCATCAGAAGTTTCTCTCTTGTTATGTCAGTCACTGACAGTCACTCATTTAGCCTGTGTCAGCTAACAATTTTTAGATTGGTAAATTGAGTCTAGCCAGTTTCTAAACTTGTAGTAATAATGGTTGAATTATTGATTGGGCACAAAGGGCACTTGCTCAGGGGCCCTGACCTCCAGGGGGCCCCCATTGATTTTGTTAGTCACCCTCACTCAGATATCATATTAACATGGCATAAGTCATGTTAAAAAATAGCTTTAAAGCTGCACATTTTTCTCTCCACACCATGGCAAAATGAGTAGAATTGCAAGAAATGTTTTATAAAATGGTAAAATCTTCTCTCTGCCCCATGGCAAAATGTGTAGTATTGCAGCAAAGTTGCTTAAACTGCACCATTTTGTCTGCATCCCATGGCAAAATGTGTAGAATTGGAGGAAATTGAAACAACATTTCCCATAGGGCCCCCAAAAGGCTAGGGCCGGACCTGGTGACTGCGATAACTTCAGAATGAAGTTGACTACACATAAAAAGTTGCCAAAGTATTTGCAATTGCTACAAACAAGTGAAGGGTATAATTATGATTAAAATGAGAACTGAGATGACTGCATTAAAAGATACATAGGTTATAGGTTATATAGGCTAGTTCAATCATATTGAAATCAATTTCATGTACAATACATTTAGTTATATTTTGCGTCTAGGCTACTGTCTGTAATTTTTTGGCTCAATGTTTTTAATGTGTGACAACATGTGCTCAATGACGTGCCCAATCTGTGATTTAGTGCATTATTATTGGGAAAGCATAATTAGCCGCGTCAATAGCCTATTTGCAGCCATAGGTGGCAATATGTCTCTAGGAGCTGATCCATCGTCAGTATTATGGAATAACTTTTATGTTAAGGTATGATTTGAATGGAGAAAGCTGATCCGAGAGCAGCGCTGCTTTTCTTTCCATCCTATCAAGTATCGACAAATGGTCTAACAACTCATATAGCAAACGTCCTCTCTACGTGCTTGTTTGGGAAACACTTAAAAAGTTGGCTCGTAAATAACGATGCATCTGGTACGATTATCGTTAAGTTACATCACAAATGGGAAAAGATGCCCAGTATTGTTTGAACAAATAAAACACTCACAATTCGATTTCAAAATAACACTGCTGGTTGGATGACTGTCATCCACTGAGTTTGTAGGCCTAAATAATTAATATCCTAAAGAGGAAAGGGTTTAAGGTAATTTCTCATCTGTCTGAGCTCCAGAAAGGTCCAGAGAAATGATCAATTTGTAGCAGGAATATATGTTTAAGGCAGAAAGTTACACACACAATAACAAGACTGTCAGGTCTCTCAGACGTTTATTGAAAGAATAACACCCGCGATCCCTGGCTCCAGGATTGCAACCTACCGGTGTTGACCTGTGGCTACACTGTTGTCCAGACATGAGAAAACTATCATTCAAAATATTCAAATGATATGCTTAAAATTTGAAAATGTTTTTTTTTTGTTAATCTCAGAAAATGACTGCAAAAAAATAGCCTACTGGCTATACACATTCATAAAGGTTAAACACAATGGAAAATGTTACTGACTCAGAAAATGCAATTACATTGCAATAGGCCTATACACAATTTGAAATAATTATCGAAAACGTTTACTTCTGTAGCATAAACTACTTGAAGGATTGTACATAATTATTATAGCTATATCATCTGCTTGACTTTTTGATGTGAGAGATAGGCCTACATATTATATAAACATTGTGGTGCATTTTGGGAGATTGCCATAGATCACAATACAATTTTATTGGAGTAAACACCTTTTACCAAAATCAGTGTGTTGCTCCCTTGGGGGTTGAATTGCTTTCAGAAAGAACTCAGACGAATAATTTAACCGTTTCAATCAATTACAGAAATACTGTATTAGGCTACAGAATATTGGCGTTCAAAGCCTCGGTGCCCTTCAATGTGAAGTGGTAAAACACAAACATCATTACATTTCTGTATAACATAAAGATGTAAATACGTTTTGTACACAGACCGTAACATTAATTATATAACATAGATGCTGTACTTGTTGCACAAACGAAATACACCATAATAAAGCTACAATACAGCGTAATAACCCAAGGCTATAACGTAATGATAGGTAGAGCGAACACCCATACGCATTTATTCTAGGCTACATCTAACAAGGCAACAATATATATTTTGGACTTTTGTCAGCAATGGTACCTGATTATATTTAAAATGCATAAGTCCTTCATTCTGGATCTTTCATTTCCGAAGTCTGAATGAGGCAACCTGCCTTTTCAAAGTTGCTTCTGCAAATTGAAGTATACAGAAACCAAGCGCGTGCAACAACAGCGTCGCAGGACCGGACGAGAATTGGCCAACGCTGTAGCGCCCACTATACAAAGCACAACCCAATAACGATAGAAGTTCGTTCCCTGAGAAGTGCCTCTCCCGTTTGCACAACTTTTCATAACTTAAAACGCCAATTGTTTTTTTCTGAATTCGCGAAACGAACTGGCATTGACAGCATTAACTCGAAACCCTTGAACCAACTTCTTCTCCCAACTGTACTGTACCTCTGCTCAGTCGTGAGTGGGGGATATTTTCTACTGACACTCATGTAAGCAAGATACAATATATTGTACCTAATTTTTAGATGCGAAACAGCATTGATAACTGAGATATAGCTACACATTTACAAGATGGCAGTTTCAAAAGGCAAAGAAAGGGATATTGCACCTACTTGTGGCCAGTTTCCGTGCCCTGCCTTTGGACCTCATGATGCCAGTCCTTCGGCGTGGGTTTGTTAGATTTTTTCTTGGATCTTTTCCTCCTTTTTCTTTTTTCTCTGTCCTTTTCTCTGTGTTTCTCAATCCAGACTCGCTATCTCTCCAGCATTGTCAGTTTGGACACCTTCGCACATGCGCATAGCCAAACTGGCAGCACCGCCAAAAAAGTTTGGAACGATTTATCACTTGATATGACTGATCTAGTCAGATGGCAATCGCAGAGATCCCTTCGTGTAAGATCTTTAAAGATCACGGAATATGAAACAGAGCCGACACGACCTCGAATCTACGGAGAGCCGGAGACATTAATTATAATGAACTATTCTCAAACTCTCACCATGCATGCCTACCTTTTGTGTTAAAATGAAATCACATTCATCAATGTTCGGCTAAATTACTAATGTGAAACGTTTTCATTAAATGTTTTATAAGTTTTAATTGTGTTTTGACCATCACAGCGAACACTAGGAAATGAATGAATCCCTCCTCCTCTCCCCTGGCATGTGGGCAGTCGAACTGACAGCTCTAATATGAGGCTGTCCGAGGCTTTTTTGTGAAGTGGTGACAATTATAAATCTGTTTAATACTTTGAATTAAAACCCCTTTCTGCTGGCGTGCATGTATAAATTCCATCGCTTGCTTGCAAATTGATAACCAAAATCGATGTTGTTGAACTCGAATAGTCTATTTTAACTTTTGTGTAAAGCTGATGCACAATTGAACTGTTTTACTTTGTTTCACACTTATCGGATTTTGGGCACTACTGTATCAACTTACGATTGGTCCGATGAACCTAACAATGAAAACCCCAACAATCTTATTGGGCTATTGCACTATAGTCGTAGTGGAGAGATATTAACTGCAAGGTGTATTTGTTTATTAATTAAAACGCAGTATAATTAAGGTAATTGCTCATTAATTAGATCCGCATGAGGTCATGTTGATCTTGCACGTGAACCCTTTAATGGCTTGTGAACTCGATTTATTGATTCCAAAGTATGTTGAAATTGATTTAAGTAATGACATCATGTAAATTGTAAAGAACAAAAATAAGACATCCCTTTGGCCGATGTCCAATATACCTTTCAATACGGCAAGTATACGTCCATAGGTTGGACCCCATTTACGCTAAAATACCTCTCGGGAATATGAATTCAGGTTTAAAGGTGGTGGGTATGTTTTTGATAACTGTGGGCAATTGAGTCAGTACCACATTATCAATAGAACATGCGCGTGGGGTGTGTGTGTTATCCAATTCAGTCAAATACATTCGCTGTCAAACTATATGTTAAATTTTCATAAAGGTGTCATTAAGGAAAATACTATCTCAAGTTATTCATCCAACATACTTACAGTTTAGAGAAATCACCAAGTAAATTTAAGTCACCAAGTCAAGAAAGGTTAATATAGGGACTTTATTGTGGGTATACCTCAGCCTAGCCCCAAAGTAATGATATAAATGGTGCTATTAAGTACACCCGTGTGCTGGAGAGGGTGGCTTGCGGCGCAGGCAGGCATGCAGCCTTTCAGACCCACAGCTACAGCTCGAGGCAGCGCGCTCAATTAGCCTAAATGGAAACAGTTTTCATTCATTGCAATAACTCACTGTTCTCGAGACCACTTTCAGAATACATACTTTATTATGACACGCTGACCCGGAGGCGCGGAATGGCAGGACCAGGGAACGCTGGAGAGATGTGTAGCCCAGTGGGTTGTAATTATTAGACATTCATTGGGTTCAAGACCCTTTGCAAGTATAGCTAAATTATTTGCTTTCTTATGCTATAGTTCGAATTTAATTCCCATCAAAAAACGTGGTTGGGCAGTTCACAACGTTTGGATCCTATTTTAACCTAATTAGATGCGTTACCTTTGGTAATTTCTGCAGAAAATAAGAACTCACGTTAATATCTGGTAATTGATTGTTTATTTCAATGCATTTAGTTATGTTTGGGAGATTGTTTAGGGGTTAAAATAAATACATAATTTGTATAGGAGCTGTCGAAGCCAGACTAAAAGTGAGAAGGGAGCCTCCGGCACAAGGAAATTACCGCGCACCCGCGTGACCTTTGAGCAAGGTAATCAATCAAGTGATCAACAGGGATATTTTATCAATGCTTTGCCCAGCCAAGACGTTTCTGAAATAAAATAAGGAGATGGACAACGACGATAAAGCGTGTAGACTATACCACTAAATACAAATAATAATACGGTATAAATACTCCCATCACATTTGCAAAAACATTAAAATAATATATTGTCAAGTCAATTGTTGTATGTGCATTAGCAGTATTTTGCATGAGCAGTATATTGATTTATAAAACATATACTTTTTATTATAATAACACTAATAACAAAAGCATTTCAAATAGGCCTACAAATAAAACGTCTTTATAAATAAACCACACTAACAACAATAATAATAGCAACACATATTAACAACACCAATAACAATAATAATACTATTAATAATAATAATAATAATAGCCTAATAATAATAGTTATTATTATAACTTGTTTTATAACTCTTATATGTGCAACTGCTTTTGAATCTGATACTGGTGCCTAAACATTTTATGCTTTTGACATAAACGTGTGCTGGGTGTTAGAATCATCATGCCATACTGCTTGTGTTTTTACAACCATTCTTTCACCTTTAACTTCGAGAATATAATCATATTACCATAATTTCCTGCTCTTATTCAATTGTAATAATTAATATAATGCCTTCTGTGAAACATGTTCTAAGGAGTGTGAGCCGGCGAAAAGGACGGGAGTGGAGCACGCTAGTGCCCCGGTGAGCAGTGCCCCTCCGTGGAGAGAAGAGTATTTTATAACCTATACGGACCACTGGGCTCTGGTACCGACACCCATTCAACACAATCTACATTGCCAAAACACCACGGGGAACTCCAACTTTCTGCCTGACTTTTCCGTTCAGTAGAGATACGCAGAAATAATCTGAAACTGTTCGCTCCTGGATTTTTAACTACATCGAAAAGCATCCACTATACCCTTCTACTTTTCGATCAAAGTTAATATTAGGCTACACTGTTGTGGCTATTTGGATATTGAGGTGTTCATATTTCCACCGTTTGGTTATGGGCAGGAGTGTCATGCACCCCAAAAAACTGAGCAGGCACAAAGTATGTGACGATGGCTGGGGGGTGATCCTGGAGGAGGGCTATGCCCCCATCCATAAATTGGAGAATTTAGCATTTTTTGTTGTTGTTGTGTTTAATCCCTTTTTTTCTCCCCAATTGCGATCCAATCTCATCGCTGCAACACCCCAACGGGCTCGGGAGAGGCGAAGGTTGAGTCATTCGTCCTCCAAAACATGACCCACCAATCCGCGCTTCTTAACACCCGCCCACTTAACCTGGAAGCCAGCTGCACCAATGTGAGGAGGAAACACGTTCAACTGATGACCGAAGTCAGCCTGCAGGCGCCCGGCCAACCACAAGAGCGTGATGAGCCGAGTAAAGCCCCCCCGGCAAAAACCTTCTCTAACCCGGAGGGCATTGGGCCAATTGTGTGCCGCCCTATGGGACTTCTGGTCACGGCCGGTTGTGACACAGTCTGGGATCAAACCTGGGTCTTTAGTAACGCCTCAAGCACTGTAATGCAGTGCCTTAGACTGCTGCGCCACTCGGGAGGCCCAATGTAGCATTATTTCAAACTCCTGAAACAGCTTTTTCCTGTGATCTAGAGCCATAATCAGTTTGCTTAATTATATGTAAAGCAATAATGATAATAATTCTGCATGTCTAAGCAAACGTCTTGAGCTGTCTGTATCCTCCTGACAAAACTACATATGCTTCTCTGAATCTCTGCTCAAGGGTAAAATATTGTTATAGTTTTAACCATGTTTTGAGCCTAGTGCTTGTTTACAATTACATCATTTGTAAACAATAGAGTAAAAAATGCGTATATTTTGGGTTCTGAAGGGTTACGACAGTTGAACTAAGGTCATGAGGGATTTATAAATAATATATTTTTTAAATCAATTGGTATACAAATGGTATATTCACGGTCTCTCTCTTCAAGCAGATTTCAGTAAAAACTGTGACTGGGCCACTCAGGGACATTCACTGTCTTCTTGGTATGCAACTCCGATATAGATTTGGCCTTGTGTTTTAGATTATTGTCCTGCTGAAAGGTGAAGCCATCTCCCACTGGCCCCTACTACCATTACATATTTTGTCTTGCCTATTCACACCCGGAATGGTAGACATACACAATCCATGTCTCAATTGTCTTCTCCCCTCCATAATACATTGATGGAAGTAAGATTTAACAAATGACAACAATAGGGGATCTATGTCATGGAAAGAGCAGGTGTTTGTGATGTTTTGTACACTCAGTGTAGATTGAAAACCTAGACCTACAGCCATAGGGCCTGTATATATGCCCACTCCTTATACAAAGTCCACATTCAACCAATTCATTTCATCCTTTTTTTTAATCAGCAATAACCCAGTAACCTCTCCTCATGTGAAGTCAACATCTTTCCCCTGCAAAACCAATTTGTGCTGGAGAATGAAGTAGCTAATAAAGTATTAGTGACTGTGATTACATTAAGTCTTTACGCAAAGGCTTTCATTCGATGTCATGTGATTCAAGCAAGGAGTTCTTGGTTCAATTGAATACTTACTGGTTCAGTCGTGTTTAAGGCTAAATATATTTGATGAGCTTGGTAGAGCTTGGAAGAGCACAACCCTTGCATTTGAACAAATAATCCAAGTCTGCATCTTGGCGACACACTTGAGAAACCCGAAGAAAATGCACCAAGACAAGAGAATCATAACAACGCCCATGGCGCTGTGGAGAACATGTGAGCAAATACAATCTATCTAAGTTATAGTATCAACATATATAGATTCTCCTTTTTTCTACTGTATTATTGACTTGTTAATTGTTTACTCCATGTGTAACTCTGTGTTGTCTGTTCACACTGCTATGCTTTATCTTGGCCAGGTCGCAGTTGCATATGAGAACTTGTTCTCAACTAGCCTACCTAGTTAAATAAAGGTGAAATAAAAATAAAAAATATTTAAAAAATACCGTTGTGTGCTTCAACAAAATAATATGTCTTTGCTCATCAAAGTGTGCATCTCTGCATTAACAGCAAATCAACTAAGAGCTGCTAATAGTTTATAAAACTGCAACCAAATACTCTCCCCAAACCATTTGTCTGTTGACATTGTATTCATTTAATGTCCTTTAGTATTGGTTTCTTTGCAGCAATTCAACCATGAAGGTCTGATTCATGCAGTCGCCTCTGACCAGTTGATGTTGAGATGTGTCTGTTACTTGAACTCTGTGAAGAATTTATTTGGGCTGCAATTTCTGAGGCTGGTAACTCTAATGAACGTATCCTCTGCAGCAGAGGTAACTCTGGGTCTTCCTTTCCTGTGGCGGTCCTCATGAGAGCCAGTTTCATCATAGCGCTTGATGATTTTTGAGACTGCACTTGAAGCTTTCAAAGTTCTTGACATTTTCTGCATTGACTGGCCTTCATGTCTTAAAGTAATGATGGACTGTCATTTGTCTTTGCTTATTTGAGTTATTCTTGTCATAATATTCTTACTTTGAAGAATATCAAATATAAAATATATTTTGATTTTTTTAACACTTTTTTGTTTACTACATGATTTCATGTGTTATTTAATGGTTGATGTCTTCACTATTATTCCAAAATGTAGAAAATAGTCAAAATAAAGGTATTGCTATTTGTCAATCCTGATGCATATCTTTGGTTTGGAGGTGTTACATTTGTTAAAACGCTTTACAACAGCTATATTAAATTACACCCAACCAAACAAGTGGGTGCAGTGATGACAGAATCTTAGACTACAATATTTCTAACAATTGTTGCTCCATAATGTTGTACCGCCATCTAGTGCTCAATAAGCGGCACGGTTTACAATAACGCAATGAAACAAACTATTTTCTAAACGTACCCATAAAAAAATATATTCTACAACAGAGGTATAGATATGTAGATAACACTAGCAATACGATGATGGTAATGTACACATTCACTGCTGGTATTTCAGGAGCAAGCAAACTATTGACATCTTGGTGAGGCAGATAGTTGAGTGCATTTTAACAGTGATTCCCGGTAGACCTATCTAGGGGGCGGATTACTATGCACTCTCGAGACAATCTGGAGAAGTATTTATGGACATGGTGTGGCGGGGATGTCTACGGGCAGTCGTTTATCCTCGAACTCAGCAGCTCGATTAGGTCACAGACAGGGTACAGAGCCGTCCTCATCAATTCTGATTGACTTTTCCATTGCAAAAGTCTCTTCAACTAAGAGACCTGACAAGTAATCAATCCGTCATTCAATCAGCGTTATTTATCTGGGGTTTACCGTAAGGGCAGACTGGAGTGGGATGCTCGTCAGGTTCCCGGTTGCAGTGACATAATGGTTTCTGGAGACCATGCATAGGAATAAGGAATAAGACAGCTGTGTGTGCCACGGTCACACAAAAGTTCCAAAATCCATTCGTTTTTATTAGCACTGAATCAAACTATTTAATTTCAATACCAAACAAGAGCTCTTATTCCCATAGATCATTTTTTTTGTCTCAAATGTAAGCCTATGCCTGCCCTCTTCAGCCTAGGCTATATCCAAGTTATTTTGTGCCTTATCAAATGAACAGTTCATTCTCCTTGGGAAACATTTAGAAAAATACCTTTAATCAGAAGCAGTGTTTCATTGAATCGTCTCTGGTGAGCAGGCCAGGGAAAGGCATCAGACATGACTCAGAAGCACTTGTGATGGATCACGTTGGACCCAATCTCCTGGTACTCCAAGGCACTGATGCACATGTCTCCAAAGATGGAGAGAGAGGACAGAAGGGAGCCCCCCAACCAGGCAGTGTCCATCACAGGGACTTGCCCCACGCGGCATCCTGGCGGTGCCAGAGCCGAGGCCTCCTCCCTCAGTCTGTGGCCCATCCCGGGAAGGAGGCTGGAGCCCCCGGCAAGGACGGCGTTGTCTAGGAGCAGCTGCCACAGGTCTGCATCGCTCTCCAACACAGAGCTCACCAGGAGACTGGGAATGCCTTGTGTTACCATGCGGACAGTCTGAGGAGAGAAGAGGATTTCGGGTGCCCTGAACCTCTCACTGCCAACCCTCAGCATCTGTCCGTCGGGGAGCTGGTAGTCCGCATCGGTGCTGCCGATGATGGTTGTGGCTGTCTCTGAGGAGGGATCAGTGGATACATAACACATCTGCTCCTTGATGATGGTTACGGTGTCATGTTCCTGTGTGGCGCTGGAAAACTGAGCTCCGGACTCCTTCAGCAGCAGAGCCAGGTGGGCCGTGACATCCTGCCCTCCCAGGCCCAGCTGACGCACAGCGTGGGGGAGGCAATGGCCCTCGAAAACTGGGACGGTGTGGGTGACGTCGTAGCCACAGTCCACCACACAGCCGGTCACCCTGCCTGAAGACAGCAGGGCCAGGAGCGACTGAGGGGCCATGTACAATGCAGGGACACCCAGACCCTCGAACATCATCCTGCAGGTCTTTTCCCTGTCCGACTGGGTGGTCAAGGGGAACTCAGTCAGTAAAACCGGGCTCTCACATGAGGGGGTCTTCACGTGCCTGTTGAAAACATAGCTCCATATGGCCTCCATATCAGCCCATGACACCACCCTCCCACGCTTCATGGGACGAATCACAGACAAGTCGTCTCTCCTCCCCCATGCCTCATCTCCAAAGCAGAGCTCTCCTTCACTAGAGTTGCTCTCAGATCTGCCAGTGACATTTTTACAGATCAGACTAGGTTCTGTACTGCCTGAGGTCCCAACTCTCATCTGGTCAGTTCCATTGTCAATCACAATTGCAGTTGGCAAATGTGCCATTTCTCTCTCAATTCTAGCAGCAGAAAGTATGAAGAGAGTGCCCACAAATATGAAATAAAGTTATGCCTTATTTACAGTCCCCCCTTCTCTATTCCTATCACTTTGTGATACATTACCAAGTACCTCGGCAATGAACAAAATTCTGATTTCAGAACAGACTAGAACACTATTATGATGTCACAACCACTTTCTCCTCTAGTTATAATGTGAGTGTATCCGGATCGGTGACAATGGGTGAGTTCATTTTGCATCACCCGGTGTAATTGTCATATATCCTGATTTCGTGGCGCGAGTAAATAGTTGCATTTAACTCAGCAGATAAGATGAAATCGCGAGACTTCTGTTTGTGTCCTGCTTAGGTTTGCAATACTGACAGCATTGTGCGTAAACATTTTATTATTATTTTTGTATGTATTTTTATTCAAGTTTTACAGAATGTACATCAATGTAAGCAAAGATTTTACCATATCCCAACCACCCTCCTTACAACACATCCACCCAACCCCCCTAGTCCCCCCCTACCTCTCCGCCCTACCTCAGTCCACCTACCTCGATTCCCTCCCTCCCAACCACCCAACCCCCTCCCAACCACCCACACTGATCACCCCAAATAGCCAACCCATCCCACACCCTCAATTCGGTCCTAAAAAACAAAAATTCTACAGGGATATCACCAAAAATAAGCAATCAAGAATACAGTGGGGGTATACAAACAACTCAATACAGATTCAAAATACAAAAAAAAACAGAAATAAGTAAATGATCAGTAAACCTTAGACAAACGTGCTTGGACTGGATAGCATTATATTGATGACTGTACCTATTATGTAATGACTACTGGTAATTCCTGCTGGGAAACCTTGAAGCATCTCATCAGAAGAGAGCCTCTGCAAGCCATTAGAGTATAATATCAATGGTTGCTATCTTCTAACAATTGTGTCATTGGAACCCCTAAGAGAATACCTCATTTTCCTCAAGCTTTAGGAAGAACATTACATCGTTGAGCCATTGAGAAGTAGAAGAGGGCTGAGCAGACTTCCACTGGAAAATAATCCTACATCGAGCTAATAAGGATGTAAAAGCAACGATATGGGCATGTTTGGGGTCCAAGCAGAACAAGTCTTCTGGAATACCAAAAACGGCTATCAAGGGACAAGGCTGCAGGTTCATTTTAAGCATCACAGATAAAGTTTGAAAAATAGAATTCCAGTAACTTTGCAGTTTAGAGCATTGAATGAACATGTGACTCGGGTCACATGGTGAGACATGACATCTCTCACTCTCATCATTTACATTTGGATATATGTCAGACAATCTGGACATTTGGAAAAATGCACCCTATGTAAAACCTTAAATTGTATGAGACCAAGATGAGCACAAGATGTAGTGGAGTGTACTCAATCAACCGCATCATCCCACCACTCCTGTGTAAATTCAACACCCAGATTTGGCATGGATCCCCAGATCCTCAAAAGGTCCTACAGCTGCACCATCGAGAGCATCCTGACCGGATGCATCACCAGCTGGTATGGCAACTACTCGGCATCTGACCGTAAGGCACTACAGAGGGTAATGCGAACGGCCCCGTACATCATCAATCTTCCTGCCATCCAGGACCTATATAATAAGCGGTGTCAGAGGAAAACCCATAAAATTGTCAGAGACTCCAGTCACCCAAGTTATAGACTGTTTTCTCTGCTACCGCATGGCAAGCTGTACCGGAGTGCCAAGTCTAGGACCAAAAGCCATAAGATTGTTGAACAATTCATAAAATCGCCACCGAACAATTTACATTGACCCCCCCCCTCCCTTTTGTACACTGTTGATTTGTTACCTATGCATAGTCACTTTGCCCCCACCTACATGTACAGATTACCTCAACTAGCCTGTACCCCTGCACACTGACTCGGTACTGGTGCCCCCTGTATATTGCCTCGTTATGTTATTCTTATTGTATTACTTTTTATTTTAATATACTTGGTAAATATTTTCTTCTTCTTGAACTGCACTGTTGGTTTAAGGGCTTGTAAGTAAAGCATTTCACTGTAAAGTCTACACTTGTTGTATTTATTGTAACGGCGTTCGTCTGTTGAAGGAGAGTCGGACCAAAATGCAGTGTGGCTATTGCAATCCATGTTTATTAAATAATAAAGAAACACGAACTTACAAAAAACAATAAAACGTAATGTGAAAACCGAAACAGCCCTATCTGGTGCAAACACAAAGACAGGAACAATCACCCACAAAATACACAGTGAAACCCAGGCTACCTAAATATGGTTCCCAATCAGAGACAAGGAGAATCACCTGACTCTGATTGAGAACCGCCTCAGGCAGCCAAGCCTATGCTAGACACACCCCTAATCAGCCACAATCCCAATGCCTACAAAAACCCCAATACGACAGGAGGATCAGCGTGTCGGATATGTTGTTACCTACCCTTGCCAACTGGGGACGGCCTATCAGGAAGTCCAGGATCCACTTGCAGAGGGGGGTGTTTAGCCCCAGGGTCCTTATAGCTTATTGATGAGCTTTGAGGAATGAATAGCATTCTCACATAGGTGTTCCTTTTGTCCAGGTGGGAAAGGGCAGTGTGGAGTGCAATAAAGACTGCATCATCTGTGGATCTGTTGGGGCGGTATGCAAATTGGAGTGGGTCTAGGGTTTCTGGGATGATGGTGTTGATGTGAGCCATGACCAGCCTTTAAAAGCATTCTATGGCTACAGATGTGAGTGCTATGGGTCAGTAGTCATTTAGGCAGGTTACCCTAGTGTTCTTGGGCACAGGCACTATGGTGGTCTGCTTGAAACATGTTGATATTACAGACAGGGACAGGGAGAGGTTAAAAATGTGAATGAAGACACTTGTCAGTTGGTCAGCGCATGCTCGGAGTACATGTCCTGGTAATCCATCTAGCCCAGCGGCCTTGCGAATGTTGACCTGTTTAAAGGTCTTACTCACATCGGCTGCGGAGAGTGTAATCACACAGTCGTCCGGAACAGCTGGTGCTCTCATGCATGTTTCAGTGTTACTTGCCTCGAAGTAAGCATAGAAGTAGTTTAGCTCGTCCGGTAGGCTCGTGTCACAGGGCAGCTCTCGGCTGTGCTTCCCTTTGTGGTCCGTAATAGTTTGCAAGCCTTGCCACATAAGACGAGAGTCAGAGCCGTTGTAGTACGATTCGATATTTGTCCTGTATTGACGCTTTGTCTGTCTGATGGTTCGTCAGAGGGCATAGCCGGATTTCTTATAAGCTTCCGGGTTAGAGTTCCGCTCCTTGAAAGCGGCAGCTCTAGCCTTTAGCTCAGTGCGGATGCTGTCTGTAATCCATGGCTTCTGGTTGGGGTATGTACGTACGGTCACTGTGGGGACATCCTCGATCCACTTATTGATGTAGCCAATGACTGATGTGGTGTATTCCTCAATACCATCGGAAGAATCCCAGAACATATTCCAGTCTGTGCTAGCAAAACAGTCCTGTAGCTTAGCATCTGCGTCATCTGACCACTTTTTCAAAAATCTAGTCACTGGTGCTTCCTGCTTGAATTTTTGCTTGTAAGCAGGAATCAGCAGGATATAATTACTGCCAGATTTGTCAAATGGAGGGCGAGGGAGAGCTTTGTATGTGTCTCTGTGTGTGGAGTATAGGTGGTCCAGATGTCTTTTTCCTCTGGTTGCACATTAGGAATCATGTAGTAACCAAAATAATGTTAAACAAATCTAAATATATTTAATATTTTAGATTCTTCAAAGTAGCCACCCTTTGCAGTGACGACAGCTTTGCACACTCTAGACATTATCTCAACCGATCCCTCTCCTTCTTGGTCGAAAATCCCTTACACAGCCTGGAGGTGTGTTGAGTCATTGTCCTGTTGAAAAACTAATGATAGTCCCACTAAGCGCCAACCAGATGGGATGGCATATCGCTGCAGAATGCTGTGGTAGCCATGCTGGTTAAGTGTGCCTTGAATTCTAAATAAATCACAGACAGTTCACCAGCAAAGCACCCCCACATCATCACACCACCTCCTCCATGCTTTACGGTGGAAACCACACATGCGGAGATCATCAGTTCACTTACTCTGCATCTCACAAAGACACGGCGGTTGGAACCAAAAATCTCACATTTTTGACTCATCAGACCAAAGGACAAATTTCCACCGGTCTAATGTCCATGGCTCGTGTTTCTTGGCCCAAGCAAATCTCTTCTTCTTATTGGTGTCCTTTAGTAGTGGTTTCTTCGCAGCAATTTGACCATGAATGCCTGATTCATGCAGTCTCCTCTGAACAGTTGATGTTGATATGTGTCTGTTACTTGAACTCTGTTAAGCATTTATTTGGGCTGCAATTTGAGGCTGGTAACTCTAATGAACCTATCCTCTGCAGCAGAGGTAACTCTGGGTCTTCCTTCCCTGTGGCGGTCCTTATGAGCGCTTGATAGTTTTTGCGACTGCACTTGAAGAAACTTTCAAAGTTCTTGACATTTTCCGATTGACTGACCATGTCTTAAAGTAATGATGGACTGTTTTTTCTCTTTGCTTATTTGAGCTTTTCTTGCTATAATATGGTTGGTCTTTTGTATACCTGTATGCCAATCATACCCTGTCACAACACAACTGATTGGCTCAAATTAATTAAAAAGGAAATAAATTCCACAAATTAACTTTTAACAAGGCACACCTGTTAAAATAAATGCATTCCAGGTGACTACCTCGTGAAGCTGGTTGAGAGAATGCCAAGAGTGTGCAAAGCTTGTCATCAAGGCAAAGGATGGTTACTTTGAAGAATCTAAATTAGGAAATATATTCTGATTTGTTTAACACTTTTTGGTTTCTACATCATTCCATATGTGTTATTTCATAGTGTTAATGTCTTCACTATTATTCTATGAAGTAGAACATAGTAAAAAATAAATAAAAACCCTTGAATGAGTAGATGTGTCCAAATGTTTGACTGGTACTGTATGTATAATGATGTATAAATAAATAAAAAATGTACAGGGTGATGTGCGATAGGGGAAATATATAAAGTGGGCACCAAAATTATTAACACTCCTGATAAAGATGAGAAAAAATGGCTGTATAAAATAAATAACGTCAATACTATACTTGATAAAGGTGAGCCAAAAATGACTGTAAACAATAATTAAAATACTATATTGTATTTTTACTATACTGACATGAAGATAGAGCTCTATGGCCACGCACAAAAGTGATGGGTTTGGTGTCAAAATGAGAATGCAATTAGCAGAAAATAACTCTATACCTACTGTAAAATATGGTGGTGGATCTTTGATGTGATGGGGCTATTTTGCTTCCAATGTTCCTGGTGACCTTGTTAAGGTCAACGGCATCATGAAGTTGTTGCCTCGGCCAGGAGGCTGACATTTGGCCGCAAGTGTATCTTCCAGCAAGACAATAATCCCAAGCTTAGATCACAATCCACTAAGAAATGGTTCATTGGCCCCAAAATTAACATTTTGCATGGCCATCTCAGTCTCCAGACTTGAAACCCATTGAAAACCTGTGGTTTGAAGAGGGCAGACCATACGCGCAGACAAAGGATATCAAGGATCTGGAAGGATTCTAAGATTCTTCCCATTTTAGGAAAAGGCTCAGTGCCATTATCCTCACAAGGTGAGATATTGAAAGATATTGAAAAGGAGGGTGTCAGTAATCCTTACATTTGTTACATTTTTTCCCTCCCTTTTAAATACACAAAATATATTTCTCTGATCAAAAGAAAAGAGTGCATATCAGGATGTGCAGAAAATGCAAAGAGAAGTGTGCAGGGTGTACAGTCCGTGGATGGGTAGTGCAGGGTGTACAGTCCGTGGATGGGTAGTGCAGGGTGTACAGTCCGTGGATGGGTAGTGCAGGGTGTACAGTCCGTGGATGGGTAGTGCAGGGTGTACAGTCCGTGGATGGGTAGTGCAGGGTGTACAGTCCGTGGATGGGTAGTGCAGGGTGTACAGTCCGTGGATGGGTAGTGCAGGGTGCATAGTCCGTGAATGAGAAGATCATCGTCGACCAGGTGGCCGGTGGGTGAGGGCCACAGCCGGGGGAAGAAGCAGATCAGGTTTTGGTAGTGACTAACCAGAACCGTTTGCCAGAGGGGAGTCTTTGGAAGAGGTGGAAGTGGTGGAAGAGGTCGGTAAAGATCTTTCATGCATGCTTCCTTGCCCTGGGTTCATGCAGGACCTCGATGTAGGGCAGGTGGTAGTCGATGACCCTTTGTCTGCTCTGCTGAATCTGTTGCAGCTTGCCCTTTGACCAGGCAGACGCATTCCCTAACCAGACCAGTGATCTAGGAGATAAGGATGTAATAGATGATGGTTGTGTACAACCGAACTAGTATTGCCCGTGAGAGTTTACATTTCTACAGCTGACATAAGAAGTACATCCACTGGTGTGTCTTGTTGGTGATCACTGTGATGTTGTCCTCCCACTTGAGGTTGTGGGAGATGATGGTCCCCAGGATTTGAATATCTCAGCCGTGCTTACAGCTGAGCCATTGATTTCAAGACAGAGATGGCGAGGAACGCTTCCTGAAGTCAATCACCATATCCACAATGGTTTTAAACAATTTTAAACAACATAAAATATCAAAAGTAGCAGTAATTACACTCTATAAGTACTGTACATCAAATTTCCAGAGTGAGTGCTCTGCTACTTTTGAAGTTATGATACATTTTATGAACATCCCCAACACAGTGAATGGGAAAATGGATTCAAAGGGAACTCCCTCTGCTGGTGATTTGCTGAATGTGATTAGTTAATGACTTGTAATGTACATTTCTATATATAAAATGGGTCATATCTTCAAAAGTAGCAGAGCACCCACTGTAATTTGACGTGTTTAAAGAGTACTGTATATTATTCCAAACAATATGTCTAAAAATAAGCTAAAAAGGGTACTTTTGTGATAATCATATACATATTTTTTTACGTAGAATAAATTAATTTGTAAAATTGCATTTCAGAATCTAGACATGTGTTACGAATCCCTTTTGGCCCGACAGTCTAGGGGGGATGGTAATGAGACCCGTAACATAACTCATGCAAATTATAATTGTGACAAAGTAAAAGTGTGAACGAAATAACCACGACAACTGAAATTATACCGTCAAATAAAGGTTACACCTTTCACTGGCAACATAGGACGTACCCTCACTCTGAATGTTCCACTGATTAACTCAGTGTACTTTCACAAAGTGCAATGGCACTGGGACAAAACCCATTTCAATACCCTGCACTAACACACTGGAACCACAGTATGTATCGTCAGATAAGGGCAACACATCAGACAATATAAACGACTGCGCCGCACCAGGATCTAAGGATTTTAACCGGTCGCTGAGACGCTTCGTCATTCGTTACGGACACAAACCCCTCGAAAATGAATGGTTCATAACTGCGGTCGGGGACTGAGACTTTCAAACTGCAGTTACCCTGAGGCACCGGTTTTGTTGCAGACCCGTACGAATTAGAGCAACACCTGTTGGCGGCTTGGCACGAAGAGGCATCCCTTGTTTGCGTTTTAGCAGGAAACAATCATATGTCCCACTTTATGACAATAGAAACAGGGATGCTCATTCTTCTGGCGTGCTTGATATACTACTGCTGGTCGACTAGGGCTAAAAGTAGGAAACTCAGTGGCTCTACTCAGTTTGAGCCGAAAACACACTCGTGCGTCAACACAGACGCTTCTGCCAGGGAGGTTACTTTGTTCGTTTAGGTAAACTACAATGCGTTCGGGTAAGCAATTTTTAAACTCTTCCAACAAGATTAACTCCCGGAGAGAGTTGAAATCAGTTACCTTACTAGCAGCATGCCATTTATCAAACAGATTTCCCTTGTCTCTAGCAAATTCCACATAAGTCTTACTAGAAGACTTTTTATGAGACCTAAATCTCTGTCGGTATGCCTCAGGCACAAGCTCATAGGCACAAACAGTAGCTTTGACCACTTCATAATTCAAACTGTCCTCCAGAGGTAGCGCTGACAAAACCTCTTGGGCTTTACCAGTTAATTTACACTGAAGTAATAGGCACCATACCTCTTCAGGCCATTTCAATGCTACGGCTATACGCTCAAATACACAAAAATAGGAGTCAACCTCTGACTCTCTGAACAAAGGTACTAAGGCAATCTGCCTACTAATGTCAAACGTGTTTGACGACACAGCAGGTGAGGACGGCTCACAAACAGGCATAGTAGGACTGGAGGCTAGCCTCGCTGTCTCTGCCTCCAGTTCCATCTGGCGCATTTTAAACGTCATCTGCCGCTGTTCTCGTTCTTTTTCTGCCTCAATTTTACACATCTCCAAATCTAAATGCCGCTGTTCTCGTTCTGCCTCAATTTTACACATCTCCAACTGGAGAGTCTCTCGCCTAATTTGGGCTCTCTCTTCCGCCTCCAGTTGTAACTGTGCTATACGGACATCCCTCCTGGCATCACCATTTGACAGTGGGGAGAGTGGATCAAAATGGGACAATGTGGCTGGTGTTTTAGCCTCGCCCTCATTATCAGACACCAATGGGCTTACAGGAGCAGCAACATCCACTACAGGGGTAGTAGGCTCAGGCAGCGGTGCCACAAGCACCTGCTCTTCCAACAATACATTTAACACCAGCTGTTTAACCTCCGACTTAACTACATTCTGTGGAATCGATACTGAATAATGGTCAGCCAAGGTCATTAAATCAACTCTACGACATTTATCAAAAACCTCCCACGAAGGGTTATCCAAAAAGGATTTCAAATCAAAAGTAGCCATCTTAAACTACTTCACAAGAGCCAAAGAAAATAGCAAACACTAATGCTACTTCAGCTATGACGCTCAACACTGAACTATACCACTACAACAATCTACATGAGCGGCATGGGTGTTAGTTATGACAGATCCCGGACAGGCCCCCACTTATGTTACGAATCCCTTTTGGCCCGACAGTCTAGGATACTTGTATCCGTAACAACATGCCTCATATTTTAGAGCACACTATAAGGAGTATAATAGGTCTAAAAAGGGGCTAAAATGTCCATTTTCATTATGATTTTAAAAAACTTGTTATACAAATTTAAAAAGCAAAAAACATCCTTCCTCAAAATGAAGTGGAATTGCTCAGCATTCAGTCCAGGCTGCCTCACGATACAGAAACAATCAAACATATTTCTACAGCCCTTTCTACAGCCCTTTCTCACAAAGTCCTTATACAGACACCCAGTCTAACACCCCAAACAGCAATTAATGCAGATGTAAAAGCACCGTGGATAGGAGAAACTCCCTAGAAAGGCAGGAACCTAGGAAGAAACCTAGAGAGGAACCAGGCTCTGAGGGGTGGCCAGTCCTCTTCTGGCTGTGCCGGGTGGAGATTATAAAAGTACATGGCCATTAAGGCCAGATCAGAGAGAGACAGATACAGACATACACATTCTTCCATCTGTTATCATCATGGCCCCCTGAAGTTCTCATCTTTTTTCTTCCTCCATCTGTAATCATCATGGCCCCCTGTAGTTCTCATCTTTTTTCTTCCTCCATCCATCCTCATCTTTTTCTTCCTCCATCTGTTCATCTCATCTTTTTTCTTCCTCCATCTGTAATCATCATGGACCCCCCTGTAGTTCTCATCTTTTTTTCTTCCTCTGTAATCAACTGTTATCATCTGTATCATCATGGACCCCTGTAGTAATAATAAAGGCGTGGTTCTCTTTTATTTCTCATCAGGGAATGGGATCCTGGAAATCCACTCACTCTAAATTCCATCAACAAGGGGATATACTGATCAAACCCATAATGAGTCCTGGCTATAATCTCCATTATGAATTTCTCCTAATAATTTATTGAGCTAATGGTGTGGACAAGGCATGGAAAGATGTAGTTGAAAACACAAATCCATTTAAAGAAAGAGTAACAGAACAATCGAGAACAATCATATAGACCCACAAAACAGATACAATAGAGCCCTGTTGTTGACAACACAGCTCACTAAATATAATAACAAATATATCAAAACATATACAGAGAATTATGAACATGTGAGTATGATGTAAAAAACACTACTTTTAAAGAGCAGCAAAACTCCTCATGACCTAACAATAAGAAGAAAAAAACCACATCCGTATTGCATTGCTCTAGCTAGAACCACGTGAACATCGAAGACAGCCCTGAAATTTCCCACTTGAAATATTGCATTGAAAAAATAAACCTGTTGAACGGAGGAACTATCTTGGATCAGCCTGGTCTCACAGACTAGACGCAACATACTAAAACTAAATCCGGGACATGCAAATGAGTTTGATATGTTACGTTTGGTATGGGTACATAAGACATAAGGTTATTTAAGGTGAAAACTAAAGGAGAGTGGTTGGCCGGGGGGGATGGGTGGGAGTATAACTTAAAAGCTGCGTGTTCGAATCTCGTCACAGACAACTTCAGGATTTTAGCAACTTTGCAACCACTTACTACTTTTTAGATACTTTGCAACTACTTAGTATGTTAGCCAACACTTCACCTTACCCTTTAACCTAAATCCTAACCTTAACCTTAACCTCTAGCCAAGCTAACATTAGCCACCTAGATAACGTTAGTGTTAGCCACCTAGCTACAATACCAATAGCCACAACAAATAGGAATTTGTAAAATACTGTATCATAGGTATTGCAAATTCGTAACATATTGTATTTCATAATATACTAAAGGGAGCATTCATAAGCTGAACGTCATTTAAAGCGGGACCCACTTGCTTTGTAACTGTCACGGCCGAACAGGACCAAGGCGCAGCGTGGTGAGGGTACATACTTTTATTAGTAGATGTCTCCAACAAAACAATAAACATACAGAAACGACCGTGAAGCTCAAGGCTATAGTGCCAACAAACAAAGACAACTACCCACCAAGACAGGTGGGAAAAAGGGCTGCCAAAGTATGGTTCCCAATCAGAGACAACGATAGACAGCTGTCCCTGATTGAGAACCATACCCGCCCAAAACAAAGAAATACAAAACATAGAAAAATGAACATAGAATGCCCACCCAAATCACACCCTGACCAAACCAAAATAGAGACACAAAACTCTCTAAGGTCAGGGTGTGATAGTAACAATGTAAAGAAACAAGTTACTTTTTCCAAATTGGGTAACATTATTACAGCTGCTTTCTCAAGTAATACGTGCATTACCTTTACATTACTTTCAGAAAATATTTTCCCACCGGTGTAACGGCTTTCTTCCTGGGAAAGAGAGGACCAAAGTGCAGCGTGGTGAGTGTTCATCTTCTTTAATAATAAATCCCAACTGAACACTTCAAATTACAAAACAACAAATGTGAAAACCAAAAACAGTCCTATCTGGTGCATAGACACAAAGACAGGAACCAATCACCCACAAACCCTAACACAAAACAAGCTATCTAAATATGGTTTCCAATCAGAGACAATGACTAACACCTGCCTCTGATTGAGAACCATATCAGGCCAAACACAGAAGCAGACAAACTAGACACACAACATAGAATGCCCACCCAGCTCACGTCCTGACCAACACTAAAACAAGGAAAACACACATGGTCAGACTATGCTCAGAACATGACAGTACACCCCCCCCTCTGGGTGGGTCTGGGTGGGCATCTGTCTGCGGTGGCGGCTCTGGCGCTGGACGTGGACCCCACTCCATCATTGTCTTAGTCCACCTCCTTAGCGTCCTTTGAGTGGCGACCCTCGCCGCCGACCTTGGCCTAGGAACCCTAACAAAAGGGCCCCACTGGACTGAGGGTAGCTCAGGACTGAGGTAGCTCAGGACTGAGGGGTAGCTCAGGACTGAAGGGTAGCTCAGGACCGAAGGGTAGCTCAGGACCGAGGGGTAGCTCATTACCGAGGGGTAGCTCAGGACCGAGGGGTAGCTCAGGCCCGAGGGGTAGCTCGGGACTGAGAGGTAGCTCAGGACTGAGAGGTAGCTCAGGCTGGTTGATGGCTCTGGCAGCTTCTGGCTGACTGACGGCTCTGGCAGCTCCTGGCATGGCGGCTCTGGCGGAGCCTGGCTGACTGGCGGCTCTGGCGGATCCTGGCTGACTGGCGGCTCTGGCGGATCCTGGCTGACTGGCGGCTCTGGCGGATCCTGGCTGACTGGCGACTCTGGCGGATCCTGGCTGACTGGCGGCTCTGGCGGCTCCATGCTGACTGGTGGCTCTGGCGGCATCACTGCTGTACCTGGTTTGAATCCAGGCAGCAATACATCCAGCCATGATTGGGAGTCCCGTAGGGCAGTGCAAAATTGGCCCGGGTTTGGCCGGGGTAGGCCGTCATTGTAAATAAGATTTTTTTCTTAACTGACTTGCCTAGTTAAATAAAGGTTAAATAAAAAAAATATAAAAAATAAATTAGCACCTCAAATTTTGGACCCGTTAAAGGGGCAATCTGCTGTTCAAACACTGCTGGTCACCCCGCAACTGGGAAGGGGCTGGAGAAATTTAACCATACTCAAATGAATTAATAGAGCAATGGATACAAGCATTGACCATCCATAATATAAAGAACTTATTGTTTTAATCATGTTTTGAGGCTATAGAGTGTTTGTTTACAATTACATTGTTCACTAACAATGGAGTAAAACAAGCTTATATTTTGGTTTCTGATGAGGCATTTATAAATTAACTTCTTCAAGAATTATCATGAATAGGCTATCATTAATTAAAAATGTCCAAAATAGATGCATCAATCACAGATTTCCACTTCAACCCTTCTCCTATAATTTCCGCGGAATACATATGCACACACCACTTTTCTGATTTAAATTAAAATGTTATTTTTTTAAACAAGTTATTTTTTCATTTCACTTCACTAGTTTTGACTATTTTGTGTATGTCCATTATTTGAAATCCAAATTTTTAAAAAACGTTTCAATTACAGGTTGTAATGCAACAAAATATGAAAAATGCCAAGGGGGGTGAATACTTTTGAAAGGCAGGTAATCTCTCAGAAATCTCTCAAACACGTTTTGACTGTTTTTCCATGTATGAATCTGCTATTCAATGTGTTTCTATGGGCTAATAGCAGTAAGGACAGATTCAATATTTCTTCAAATATTTGTTTAAAATATTTGTTCTTAAATATTTTTTTGTATCTACAGTGGCCCTAAAATTCCAAATCAAATAGCTAAATGATCCTTGGTATGGCCATTTTAAGTTTGTAGAAACCCATCCCTGGGCCCTGAGACTTAACAGCGATTCCCGGTAGGCCTATCTGCAGCTCTATAAGGTCACACACACACTTACGTTACAGAATCGTCCTCATCAATTCTGATTGACTTTTACATTCCACGAGTCTCTTCAACGAAGAGACCTGACGAGTAATCAATCCGACACTCGATCAGCCGTTTTTATCTGGGATTTCCCGTAAGAGCAGAGTGGGATGCCCGTCAGTTTCCCGTGGTTCAGTGTGCTGAATAAAGGTTTCTGGAGACCATGCATAAAGGGATCGGACACCTGTGTGTGCCGTGGTCACATAAAAGTTCCACAACTATTTGCTATTATTAGCACTGAATAAAACCATTATTGAAACCTACAACATTTTATTTCAAAACCAAATAAGAGTTCTTATTCCCATAGACCTTTTCTCTCCGAAGTAAAAATGTACCTGCCCTCTTGCAGCCTATAGGCTATATCCAAGTATTTTTGCCTTGTCGAATGGACCTTTTATTTGCCTTGGTAAAAGTTTAGAAAAATACATTTAATCAAAAGCAGTGTTTTTCTGAACATATTGTCTCAGGTGAGCAGGCCATGGAAAGGCATCAGGGACCCACTTGTGACAGTCCCCAAAGATAGACAGAGAAGCCAGAAAGGGGAACACCTGGTCAGTTGTACAACTGAATGCATCTTTCACATTTAACCTAACCCCTCTCAACCAGAGGTGCGGGGGGCTGCCATAATTGACATCCACACCTTCAGCACCCGGGGAACAGTGGGTGAACTGCCTTGCTCAGGGACAGCTTGGGGACTCGATCCAGCAACCTTTAGGTAACTGGCCAATGCTCTAACCACTAGGCGACCTGCCAGCTAAGGGAGCCCCCCAGCCAGGCAGCATCCACCACAGGGACTGGCGCCACATGGGACCCTGGCAGGGTTTTGATGGCTCTACTACTCTCACAACAAGCATTCAACCTATGATATTCAACATTGTGGAGAGTGCAGAATGTGAAATAGCTGCTATGCACAAGTAGAAAATGTTCACATTGTAGGCTATTTTAACAATTGATGTGCACACCATGGCATGAATTTGGAATAAACATGTCAATGTACAGAGAGGTGGGGTGGAGGGGGGCACTATATTTTCATGTTGCCTGGAGAAAATATGACAGAGAATTAATGAAAGTCATAGTCTTAGATGCTATAGCATCTTTTTCTGCGATACAACTTTTGATTAGGATAGGTTGGGAGCAGGACTCTACTGCTACTAACCCTGAAATTCAATGCTTCCATAGTAGGAGTTGAGTTATTGATTTTTTTAACTAACCTGGTTTTGGCAATACTTTCTTCGTTCTCAATTCATTTTCTCTGTTTTTTGTAGAACCACCTGCAACTGGACATTAAAATTTATAAGAAACCCTTTTTATGAATCTAGAACGAAGAAAGTATCACAAAGACCAGGTTAGTTCAAAAATCTTTTACAAATGAAAGATTGATGGAGGCATTTTCCATTAACCAAGCAGTAACTCAGACTACGGAAGCATCACATATTGGAGTACCTAGCAGTAGTCAGAGTCAAGCAGAATCAGGTGCAAAATGATGGTACAGTTGAAGTCGGAAGTTTACATACACCTTAGCCAAATACATTTAAACTCAGTTTTTCACAATTCCTGACATTTAATCCTAGTAAAAAATCCCTGTCTTAGGTCAGTTAGGATCACCACTATATTTTATGAATGTGAAATGTCAGAACAATAGTAGAGAGAATGACTCATTTCAACTTCTATTTCTTTCATCACATTTCCAGTGGGTCAGAAGTTGACATACACTCAATTAGTATTTGGTAGCATTGCCTTTAAATGGTTTAACTTGGGTCAAACGTTTCGGGTAGCCTTCCACAAGCTTCCCACAATAAGTTGGGTGAATTTTGGCCCATTCCTCCTGACAGAGCTGGTGTAACTGAGTCAGGTTTGTAGGCCTCCTTGCTCGCACATGCTTTTCAGATCTGCCCATACATTTTCTAAAGGATTGAGGTCAGGGCTTTGTGATGGCCACTCCAATACCTTGACTTTGTTGTCCTTAAGCCATTTCACCACAACTTTGGAAGTATGCTTGGGGAAGACCCATTTGCGACCAAGCTTTAACTGACTGATGTCTTGAGATCAATATATCCACATAATTGTCCCTCCTCATGATGCCATCTATTTTGTTTAGTTCACCAGTCCCTCCTGCAGCAAAGCGCCCCCACAACATGATGCTGCCACCCCCGTGCTTCACGGTTGGGATGTGGTTCTTCGGCTTGCAAGCCTCCGCCTTTGTCCTCCAAACATAATGATGGTCATTATGGCCAAACGGTTCTATTTTTGTTTCATCAGACTAGAGGACATTTTTCCAAAAAGTACAATCTTTGTCCCCATGTGCAGTTGCAAAACATTGTCTGGCTTTTTTATGGCGGTTTTGGAGCAGTGGCTTCTTCCTTGCTGAGTGGCTTTTCAGGTTATGTCAATATAGAACTTGTTTTACTGTGGATATAGATACTTTTGTACCTGTTTCCTCCAGCATCTTCACAAGGTCCTTTGCTGTTGTTCTGGGATTGATTTGCACTTTTCGCACCAAAGTACGTTCATCTCTAGGAGACAGAAAGCATCTCCTTCCTGAGCAGTATGATGGCAGCGTGTTCCCATGGTGTTTATACTTGCTTGCTATTGATTGTACAGATGAACTTGGTACCTTCAGGTGTTTTGAAATTTCTCCCAAGGATGAACCAGACTGTGGAGGTCTACAATTGGTTTTCTGAGGTCTTGGCTGATTTCTTAAGATTTTCAAGCAAAGAGGCATTGAGTTTGAAGGTCAGCCTTGAAATACATCCACAGGTACACCTCCAATTAACTCAAATTATGTCAATTAGCCTATCAGAAGCTTTTAAAGCCATTACATAATTTTCTGGAATTTTCCAAGTTGTTTACAGGCACAGTCAACTTAGTGTATGTAGACTTCTGACCCACTGGAATTGTGATACAGTGAATTATAAATGAAATAATCTGTAAACATTTGTTGGAAAAATGACTTGTATCATGCATGGAGTAGATGTCCTAACTGACTTGCCAAAACTATAGTTTGTTAACAAGAAGTTTGTGGAGTGTTTGAAAAACGAGTTTTAATGACTCCAACCTAAGTGTATGTAAACTTTTGACTTCAACTGTACATGTATAGAAGGTGAATGAAGCTGCATCCAAAATGTATAGCCTAGGAGCCTACAAGACATTGTCGAACACTGACATAAGTAGACTATTTCGGAATAATTTCCTAAACAGATAAACTAAATAGCCTATTCACTATGTTTGTTTACGTTGGCTAATGCTAGACGAATCCTCTTGTTGATAAAACATTTAATAACCTGGATTGCATTTGCTACAGCCTATAAAAGATCACACCCGAGTAGAAATGTTAGGCATAACAATGTTATGTTTGTTTCTTACATGCGTATTGTCTTAACATGTTGCCTGGGGTAATCTGTGCACATTTCAGCATGTCTACATAATTTGGCGCATGCATTCCTTGAACTGAACAAAGCTATCCAGCTAGCAAAAGCAACCTGACAAATGGACACGATTGCACCTCAAAACAATTTCCCAAGTAATGTAACGTGTCGTTTGAAGGGTTTGACTGATAGAATGGATCCCTGCTCTATCACTGATGGCAGCGTGGATACTATATTCATGTATCGACAAAAACTGAAGGATCTGCACAGAAGATATTTCAAAGGTACGTAGCCTTTCGTTCTCTGTTTACCTCAAATAGCATGGTGTTTGTATGGTCGACTGTAAAAATGTTCCTTGCGTCATTAGCCTAAATATACATTTGTATTGGTGCTTTGTCCATCCATTACGGTCACTATGTCAGTGTATATCAATCTGTCTATCAATGAATATCAATGTCCTGAATATTTGCATGTCACCAAGAGATTCACTGGACGAATGGACTAAATTTACAAGTAAAGGCAGGCCTAAATGCATTTTCCTTTGCAGTTTGCTGGTTAGGCTACTTTTGAATCATGAGAATTGACAACATCGATTTGAATACATTATATTTATCAAGCTACAATATTTCTCATAATATTATTATTATTATATGTGTATGTCTGCGCATTGGAAGAATTGTAAAATCCATTGTGAAAGGCTATTTGCGTCGCAAATGATTCCAATGAAATGTGCAAATATATTGGTATTTTAGTGCCACCTATCAGTTGTTTCTCTGGATGCTACATCGGTCTATAGCTGAGCTGAGTTGAGCAGTGTGTCATTTGGTTGTAAATATGCCACCATCGAAGGCTATCGCTTGGTATTTACATTTGAAAATTGTTTGTCAATCTGGTTGTTGGAGCTACGGTATCTGTATGGTGATCTTGGGTTTCATCAAAGTTAATTTGTGAGTAAATCTGTCTTTTGATAATAGCCAGTGCTTACCCAGCCACCCACCTCACCGCACGTCACTGTAAATTATATGTAGTGTTTAAAAAACATATTAAAGGGGCAAACCGCAGTTGCTTCATCCATTTTTGGACTTCTGAATTAAATAAATGTACCCATTTATTCTTGAAGAATATAGCTTATAATTGAGCTTAGTTCAACTGTCGTATCCCATCAGAACCCAAAATATAATCTTGTTTCATTCAAGTTTGTAAAAAAATGTAAATGTAAACAAACACTATATAGCATCTAAACATGGATAAACTGTAATGTTGATATCATGGATGGTCAGTCCTTGCATCCATAGCTTTGTCTATGCATTTGAGTGGTTACATTTCTCCAACCCATTCCTCAACTTTTTTACCAAAACAGGGGTAAATCTATTGATTGCCGCTTTAGTAAATAGATTTTTTTATAAATGATGTGTTACATTCAACTGTCAAATGCTGCTATCGAGATCATTTCTTTAGTAGGTGACGTCAGAGGTCAGCATGTGGGATAAATCGGAGTTCAGGGATGAATGACGAGCTTCCCACTAGTAATTACACGTTGGTAAAACCCACCTTCCCACTCGGTTATGAATGCAGAATTAACCACAGGTCAGCGACCGCAGGTTAACTTCTAAATAAAAAATGCATGGTTCTCATTTGGGCAAAATATCTTCCTCTCCTCGACTCCTCCATGCTCTTGCCTCCATGACACGGAAACCAATAAGTGGTCAAGTGGGTAGTGTCAATTCGTTAGTAGGCGAACGAAAGAGTGTACTCCCCTCCTCGATAGCCACCTTTCGATGAGAATAGTCTATGTATCCTACCAGAGTGCTTCACAGAGGAGTTTTTATACAGTATGTGTCATACCCTCTTTGAATCAGCTGTTGTTTTGTCGGAGTAGAAAAGCATGCGCACATTTAAAAACGATATGATACTTATTGTTTTATCTATAAAATGTCTGCCACAACCATCACCATTTATTTTGACCACTTTGTGCATATATTTTGGGATTCTTCCTCTGTCAACGTCATTTGCCTGATGACGCGCTAGTGGACAAGGACCGTCTCATTTCATTCAAGCGCATTTGTTTCCACATTTCTGCATTTGTTTCCACATTTCTTCTCCTGCTCTCCTCAATTACCTTTTGATCTTTTTCAAAAGGAGGAGAGGACGGAGGACCGAGGAGTTAGCAAAACCAAATGAGGACCTCCCATTATTAACATTCCTACACACCTGTGACAAATACAATCCAAAAGGATTTAGCAACAGAATATGCTTGTGCATGCTAACAACATAAACAAACATCAGCAAACATTTGCAATCTGTGCAATGTCCAAAGTGACCGACATTCTTCAGTATGCAGGCCTATACCTACAGCTCTTTTCCTTTCAAGGGATGCTTTGGAATGTTGGCAATGAGCCCCTTTATCTACTTCCCTAGAGTCGGATCAACATGTGGATACCATTTGTATGTCTCTGTGTCCAGTTTGAAGGAAGTTAGAGGTAGTTCAACGGGCCAATGGTAACAAGCGTTAGCACAATGACTGGAAGTCTATGGGTATCTGCTGGCATGTGTGGAAGGACCACCAGAGGGCAGGCTGGGCTCATGGATAGTAGCCCAACAAGGCATGGGAGAGAAGGTAACCAGAGGCAATTAAGCACAGCTGACGGTACTAATGACATACTCTCCTTCCCCTATAAGAGAGAGAATGGAACCAGCAGAGAAGAGGGGAAACTATCTCTGGAAGATGGCCACCGAGAGAGAGGAGCTATCCAGGAAGAACCACTAAGATGGTGACAATCCCGTGACTTTTTGTTGTAGTTTAAAGATAATCCTATTGTGTTCCTGTTTCATCTGGAGAAGATGTATGTTTTTTCCTTAGAAGATTTTCATTGATTATGTTGGAGTGTTTGTGTTGACCAAATGCCCTCAATAGAGAACTGTGTTCAATCAAGAAAACCTACTCCTGACTCGTTTATTCCACCTTCCTGCTTTAGAGTGACGCCCAATTACTTGGTCCGCTCACACATGCTAGCAGATACCATAGACTTCCAGTCATTATGTTAACGCAAGTTAGAAACTCTCTTTAAACTGCACTCAGAGACACAAATGGTATCCACAAATGAATCTGACTCTGGGGAAGTAGGTAAAGGGCCTCGAAGTATGGCTTTAGTTATCTCTGGGTCTGTCCATAGGCTACCTTAGGGAAACTTCACCCCGGAGTATTTTTCCACATTTTGTTATGTTACAGCCTTATTCTCAAGAGGATTAAATTAAAACATTAATCAATCTACACACAATACCCCATAATGACAAAATGAAAACAGGTTTTTAGAAATCCATTATTTCCATAAGTATTCAGATCCTTTGCGATCAGACTCCAAATTGAGCTCAGGTGCATCCTGTTTCCATTGATCATCCTTGAGATGTTTTTACAACTTGATTGGAGTCCACCTGTGGTAAATTCTATTGATTGGACATGATTTGGAAAGGCACACACTGGTCTATGTAAGGTCCCACAGTTGACAGTGCATGTCAGAGCTAAAACCAAGCCATGAGGTTGAAGGAATTGTCTCAGAGATAGCTTTGAGACAGGTACCAAAACATTTCTGCAGCATTGATGATCCCCAAGAACACAGTGGCCTCCATCACTCTTTAAATGGAAGTTTGGAACCCCCAAGACTCTTCCTAGAGCTGAGCAATTGAGGGAAAAGGGCCTTGGTCAGGGAGGTGACCAAGAACCCAATTGACACTCTGACAGAGCTCCAGAGTTCCTCTGTGGAGGTGGGAGAACCTCCCAGAAGGACAACCATCTCTGCAGCACTCCACCAATCAGCCTGTGGCGAAGGATCACCTTCCAACAGGACAATGACCCAAACAATGACCTGGATGCTCCCCATCCAACCTGACAGAGCTTGAGAGGATCTGCATAGAAGAATGGGAGAAACTCCCCAAGTACAGGTGTGCCAATCTTGTAACATCATACCCAAGAAGACTCAAGGTTGTAATCGCTGCCAAAAGTGCTTCAACAAAGTCTTTGTTTTTTATGTTTAATACATTTGCATGAATTTCTGTGGGGTAATGTGTGTAGACTGATGAGGGGGAAAAACGACTTAATCCATTTTAGAATAAGGCTGTAATGTATCCAAAGCAACTCACAATAGCATACGTGATCCCCACAGGAATTGAACCCCCAACCTTGCTGTTGCTAGCAGCATGCTCTTACCAACAGCCACACAGGACCACAGTATAGTATTATATGTTATTGGTACATTAGTTCATCAGTGTGTTGTCCTCTGACTCCCTGACAGGCCCCTCAGGTGGAGAGTGCCAAAGTGCAAAACTTTAAGGTGGAGGTTCGAGGTGAAACGTTTCTATCGACAGAGGAGAGAAAGGTCATGATCAAACCCTACAGTCCGATGACATTCATCCAAACGGATAAACCAATCTACAACCCAGGACAAACAGGTAATTTTACACAGAGCCAGTGACCTACACAATTAGTCTCCTTGCTAAGAAACAGGACAATTAGGTGGGAGCATGTTTCTATGATGGTTTGCTCTGTCATCCCAGATACACTTGAAACAGCACCATCAGGTGCAGATAAAGAACAAATCCGCTGTGGGTTCACTCAGAATATGTACACTGGAACGGAGTTTGAACTGTCATACCATATGTTATAAGATGTTCCTCTCCTGGACATTATCACTGGATATTGATAGTGTAAATATTTTCAGCGAACTCGCAGTGCAGTTTTCCTTTATCTGCAATTGATTGAATTGGGGCCTTAGTACCAATGGTTGAAAATGTTATCGAGTACCTATAAATAGTTTGTCTTCTGAAATTCTCATTGAGTGCTTGTCTTCATTTTGTCATTGCCTTCTTACAGTGAAATTTAGGGTTATCACCTTGGATACCAATTTTAGCCCTGTCAATCAGCTGGTGAGTGTTGAAAATGTGCAACATTGAATATTGAAAACAATGACCTGTATTTGGTCATCCTTTAGATCAGTATCTCAACTACTTAAAAAAAAAGACAAATACAGAATAATCACAAGTATCCCAACATCACACTACTGTGATAGACCTAGCAATCAGGTCTGTATAGCATTGTCCAAACAACCCAGTTCCCTTGTGGTTTACAGTGCCTGCCCTGAGATTGGAAGGTTTTGTGTGGATACCAAAGACTCAAGAAATGAGACCCGATGTCTCACTGTTTGGCACTCACCATTCAGGGCATGGATTGAGGGTTAAACCCAATGATTACACCAGGGATGCCAGAAAATAATTAAAGTATTTCAGATTGTTCTGGTAATTCTAATCCTTGTCACACACAAACTTAATTGGAAGAAAGGACGTCTGATTTACATTTCTATCACATTTACCTCTTTTTTTAATCATGATCAAATGGACCATTTTAGGCCCTTAGGCCTATATGCCTCCTGAAAGGCCTTATGATCCGTGAACCGTACATGATACAGATAACATCTTGATGTCATTATACTCCTTTTAGTGTGCTCTGAAATATGGAGTATGTCTAGATTTTGAAATACACATGTTCACATTAATTTATTAATATCTCAAAAGCATACTTTAAATCACACCTTTATTCGCCAAATACATTTGTATGGACAGGAATGTGACTTGGTGAAATGGTGCTGCCACAATAAGAATATACAGACGATAAACAGTATACACAGACAACATATGTAGAAGAGATCAACATGCGGTACGCAAATCATAGTGTATGCACACTATGTACACCGTAAGCTAAGAACTACAAGTTTCACAATAAAAACTTAGCAACGTTAAAAATTATGTATGTAGAGACTTATAAAGAAAAATTTTACAGGATGATCTGAGTGGGGGGGATTTATGTACAGCGGGGCCCAAAATGAATTTACACCCTTGATAAAGATTAGCAAAAATGACTGCATAAAATACAGAATTCAAATACTATACTTGATAAAGATGAGCAAATATGACTGTATGATATAAATCATTGAAATACTATATTGCATTTATAATATACTGCCATGAAGATAGAGCTCTTTGGCCACATACACCAGTGGTGGGTTTGGCATCAAAATGAGAACGCATAAGCAGAAAAGAACCCCATAACTACTGTAAAATATGCTGGTGGATCTTTGATGTTATGGGGCTATTTTTCCTCCACTGAACCTGGGGCCCTTAAGGTCAACAGCATAGTGAACTTTACCCAGTACCAGGAAATTTCAGCCAAAACATGCAAGTGGAAGTGGATCTTCCAACAAGACAATAACCCCAAGCACACATCAAAATCCACAAAGAAATTGATCATTGGCCACAAAATCAACATTTTGCAATGGCCATCACAGTCTCCGGACTTGAAACCCATTGAAAACATGTGGTTTTAATTGTATAGGGCAGACCATATGCGCAGAGGAAGGATATCAAGGATCTGGAAGATTCTGTATGGAGGAATGGTCTCAGATTCCTCCCAATAAGTTCTTCAACTCATAAAACAAAACAACAAAAAATGTTCGGTGCCGATATCCTCACAAGGTATGGTGATGTTTTCAGACCTCACTGTATTTGAAAAGAATGACCCTTGGACCAGGCAGACACATTCCCACACCAGACAATGATCAAGGAGGTTGAGTATGGACTTTATGATGGTTGTGTAGAACTGAATCAGTATTATCCATGAGAGTTTGAATTTCTTCAGCTGACATAAGAAGTACATCTGCTGGTGTGTCTTATTGGTGATCACTGTGAAGTTGTCCTCCCACTTGAGGTTGTGGGAGATGATGGTCCCCAGGAATTTGAATATCTCTGCCGTGCTTACAGCTGAGCCATTGATTTCAAGGAGGAGAGATAGTGAGGGACGCTTCCTGAAGTCAATCTCCACCTCCATGAAGGTTTTACTTTTTTTTTTAAACAATATACTGTACTAGTAATATACATCAAAATTCCAGAGTGGGTGCACAGCTACTTTTGAAGTTATGATACATTTTATGAGCATCACCAACACAGTGAATGGCAAAAGGGATTTGAAGTGAACACTCTTTTTGCGTGTGATTTACTGAATGTAATCAGTTAATGACCTATAATGTCAATTTATATGTATAAAATGGGTAATATCTTCAAAAGTATCAGAGCAGCCACTGTAATTTAGACGTGTTTGAAGAGTATTTTGTTCCAAACAATATGTTTTTAAAAATGAGCTAAATCAAAAAGGATACTTTTGTGCTATTCATATAAATATTTTTAACGAAGAATAAATTAACAAGAAAAGTTGTACTTTAGAATCTAGACATGCTCCATAGAGCATACTATAGGGAGTATAATGTCACTAAGATGATGTCTTTATCATGTGCTGTTCACAGACGTACAAGCAGTGATGTAAAGTACTTACAGTTGAAGTCTGAAGTTTACATACACCTTAGCTAAATACATTTAAACTCAGTTTTTCACAATTCCTGACATTTAATCCTAGTTAGGATCACCACTTTATTTTAAGAATGTAAAATGTCAGAATAATAGTAGAGTGATTTATTTCAGCTTTAATTTCTTTCACCACATTTCCAGTGGGTCAGAAGCTTACGTACACTCAATTAGTATTTGGTAGCTGTTAGAGGAATTTAATTCCTATATGTTCATTAACCAATTCAATTATAACAAAGTAAAACACTGTCTGTTTCTAAGAATTTGTAAGGTTCTTATTTGCATAAAATAGACAAAGATCAGTCTCAAAATTAATCAATAGCGTTTATTCCCGAGAGCTCTGGTCATAATACCATTTACATTGGTTTATATACCTCACATTTCATCATAAATGTCCCTCCTCTCAGATACAATGGCAATATAGTTCACAAGCCTTCTCACATTGTCTGCCACCTGTTAAACAATCTACTACAAGCCCAAGGTCTCTCCTCCCCTTGGGTAGGGACAGAATGTCCTGTAAGGATCACTGTTGTTCTGGGATTGATTTGCACTTTTTGCACTAAAGCACATTCATCTCTAGGAGACAGAACTCGTCTCCTTCCTGAGTGGTATGACGGCTGTGTGGTCCCATGGTGTTTATACTTGCATACTATTGTCTGTACAGATGAATGTGGTACCTTCAGGCGTTTGGAAATTGCATACATCCACAGGTACACCTCCAATTGACTCAAATTATGTCAATTAGCCTATCAGAAGCTTCTAAAGCCATGACATAATTTTCTGGAATTTTCCAAGCTGTTTAAAGGCACAGTCAATTTAGTGTATGTAAACTTCTGACCCAATGGAATTGTGACTCAGTGAATTATAAGTGAAATAATTGGTCTGTAAACAATTGTTGGAAAAATTACCTGTGTCATGCACAAATTAGATGTCCTAACCGACTTGCCAAAACTATAGTTTGTTAACAAGAAATGTGTGGAGTGGTTGAAAAACGAGTTTTAATTACCCCATCCTAAGTGCATGTAAACTTCCGACTTCAACTTTAAGTAAAAATAGTACGAATTTTTGGGGGTATCTGTACTTTATATTTTGCCAAATTTTACTTTTACTTCACTATATTCCGAAAGAAAGTGCTGTACTTTTTACTCCATACTTTTCCCTGTCACCCAAAAGTACTCGTTACATTTTAACAGGAAATTGGTCCAATTCACACACTTATCAAGAGAACATCCCTGGTCATCCCTACTGCCTCTGATCTGGCGGACTCACTAAACACAAATGCTTTGTTTGTAAATTATGTCTGAGTGTTGGAGCGTGTCCCTGGCTATCTGACAATAAAATTGTGCCATCTGGTTTGCTTATTATAAGGAATTTGAAATGGTTTATACTTGTACTTTTACTTTTGATACTTAAGTACATTTTAAGTATATTTAAAACCAAATACTTTTAGACTTATACTAACATTTTATTTTACTGGTGACTTTCACTTTTACTTGAGTCATTTTCTATTATGGTATTTTTACTTTTACTCAAGTATGACAATTGAGCACTTTTTTCCACCACTCCGTACGAAAAGCATGTATAGGTCTAAAAAGGGCCTAAAATGGCCACTTTCAAAATGGTTTGCGATATAAATGTAAAAAGCATATTAAACATCCTTCCTCCCAATTAAGTTTCTATGTGAGGATGGCCAGAACATTCTGAGATACCAAAAACATTTTCGGACCTAGCTGGCGTGAAATCGCTCCCGGCTGTCCAGGCTGCCTCACGCAACAGAAACAGGAGATAGGCTCCTGCCCTATTGGCCACCCTGGTTCGGACAAGGATTGTTATGTACAGTATACTGTAAATGCTGTAAACTAGCCACCACATATCATACACGTCTCGTCAGTACTCAGTTGACGACAATACTTCTGGGAATGGGAATCTATTGGGCAAAATCCAAATCTCTGAAGGTATGATTTTTAGCATGTGACGTCTCTTTGATCAGACTACACAAACAGTTGAGACACAGACCTGTGAGTTGCAGCCCCCGTACGGACTCGATTCTGTAACTACCAATTGGATACCACGAAATTGGAGAGAAAAAGGATTTTACTTTTTTTGCCCCACTGTAAGTGTACATGATATACCTTTTACTTAAAAAAAAAAAACGTTTTCTGTAAGTCTTCACAAGGTTTTCACACACTGTTGCTGGTATTTTGGCCCATTCCTCCATGCAGATCTCCTCTAGAGCAGTGATGTTTTAGGGCTGTTGCTGGGCAACACAGACTTTCAACTCCCTCAAGATTTTCTATGGGGTTGAGATCTGGAGACTGGCTAGGCCACTCCAGGACCTTGAAATGCTTCTTACAAAGCCACTCCTTCATTTCCCGGGCGGTGTGTTTGGGATCATTGTCATGCTGAAAGACCCAGCCACGTTTCATCTTCAATGCCCTTGCTGATGGAAGGAGGTTTTCACTCAAAATCTCACGATACATGGCCCTATTCATTCTTTCATTTACACGGATCAGTCGTCCTTGTCCCTTTGCAGAAAAACAGCCCCAAAGCATGATGTTTCCACACCCATGCTTCACAGTAGGTATGGTGTTCTTTGGATGCAACTCAGCATTCTTTGTCCTCCAAACACAACGAGTTGAGTTTTTACCAAAAAGTTATATTTTGGTTTCATCTGACCATATGACATTCTCCCAATCTTCTTCTGGATCATCCAAATGCTCTCTAGCAAACTTCAGACGGGCCTGGACATGTCTCCCCCTGCTTAAGCCAGTACGTCTGGCACTGCAGGATTTGAGTCCCTGGTGGCGTAGTATGTTACTGATGGTAGGCTTTGTTACTTTGGTCCCAGCTCTCTGCAGGTCATTCACTAGGTCCCCCCGTGTGGTTCTGGAATTTCTTCTCACCGTTGTTGTGATCATTTTGACCCACCGGGGTGAGATCTTGCGTGGAGCCCCAGATCGAGGGAGATTATCAGTGGTCTTGTATGTCTTCCATTTCCTAATAATTCCATTTCCTAATAATTCCTAATAATAGTTTGGTCCGACTCTCCTTCACACCTAGAAAGCCGTAACAGAATCACCCACCACCAACGGACCAAGCAGCGTGTCAACAGGCAGGAGCAGCCCAAAGAGGAGATGGGAGGAAATCCTAAACGGAGAAGGACCCTGGGCTCAGCCTGGAGAATATCGCCACCCCAAAGAAGAACTGGAGGCGGCGAAAACGGAGAGGCGCCGGTATGAGGAGGCAGCACGGCGACTCGGAAGGAAGCCTGTGAGTCAGCCCCAAAAATGTCTTGGGGGGCTCAGGGAGAGTGTGGCAGAGTCAGGAGTCAGACCTGAGCCAACTCTCCCTGTTTATCGTGGGGAGCCAAGGAGGAGACCAGAACCAGAGCCGGTGTTGGAGGTGAGCGAAACCGAGACTGTGAAGGAGTTAATGGGGAAATTGGAGGAGAGAGAAATGAGGGAGTTGCTGTGTTGGTGCTTTTTGCATGGAATTCGCCCGACGGAACGTGTCGGGGATTTGATGGCACCTGGGTTAGCACTCCATACTTATCCTGAGGTGCGTGAAGTTGGTGCCAGCCTCACGCACCAGGCCTCCTGTGCACATCCCTAGCCTTGCACGTCCTGTGCCAGCACTGCTCTCAAGATCTCCAGTACGCCTTCACGGTCTAGCCCATCCTGTGCCACCTCCACACTCCAGCCCTCCGGTAGCAGCTCCCCGCACCAGGCTTCCTGTGCGTGTTCTCGGTTCAGTACCACCAGTACCAGCACCACACATCAGGCCTACAGTGCGCCTTGCCTCTCCAGCGCTGCCGGAGCCTTTCTCCTCTCCTGCGCTGCCGGAGTCTCCCGTCTGTTCAGCGCAGCCAGAGATGCCAGTCTGCATGGAGCAGCCAGAGCTGTCAGTCTGCATGGAGCAGCCAGAGCTGCCAGTCTGCAAGGAGCTGCCAGTCTGCAAGGAGCTGCCAGTCTGCAAGGAGCTGCCAGTCTGCAAGGAGCCGCCAGAGCTGTCAGCCTACATGGAGCCGCCAGTCTGCAAGGAGCCGCCAGTCTGCAAGGAGCCGCCAGTCTGCAAGGAGCCGCCAGAGCTGTCAGCCTACATGGAGCAGCCAGAGCCGCCAGTCAGCGTGGAGCCGCCAGTCAGCATGGAGCCGCCAGTCAGCATGGAGCAGCCAGATCTTTCAGTCTACCAGGATCTGCCAGTCAGCCAGACTCTTCCAGATCCGCCAGACTCTTCCAGATCCGCCAGACTCTTCCAGATCTGCCAGACTCTTCCAGACTCTTCCAGATCTGCCAGTCGGCCAGACTCTTCCAGATCTGCCAGTCGGCCAGGATCCGCCAGTCGGCCAGGATCCGCCAGGAACCGCCAGTCGGCCAGGATCTGCCAGTCGGCCAGGATCTGGTAGATCTACCTACCTGCCTGAGCTTTCTCTCACTCCCGAGCTTTCTCTCACTCCCGAGCTGCTCCTCAGTCCAGTGGGGTTCTGGGTGAGGACTACTAGGCCATGGTCGGCGGCGAGGTTGGACTATCCAGGGACGCGAGGAGAGGGGACTAAGACATTGACTGAGTGGGTTCCACGTCCCGCGCAGGAGCCGCCACCATGGACAGATGCCCACCCGGACCCTCCCTATTGTTTTGAGGTGCGTTCGGGAGTCCGCACCTTAGGGGGGGGGGGTTCTGTCACGCCCTGGTCTAAGTATTTTGTGTTTTTCTTCATGTATTGGGTCAGGCCAGGGTGTGGCATGGGGTTTTTGTATTGTGGTGTGTTTTGTCTTGGGGTTCTGGTGTGTATGTATTGGGATTGTAGCTAGTGGGGTTATCTAGCAAAGTCTATGGCTGTCTGGAGTGGTTCTCAATCAGAGGCAGGTGTTTATCGTTGTCTCTGATTGGGAACCATATTTAGGCAGCCATATTCTTTGAGTTTGTCGTGGGTGATTGTCCTTAGTGTCCTTGTTCCTGTCTATGTGTTAGGTTACACAAGTATAGGCTGTTTCGGTTTTCGTTACGTTTATTGTTTTTGTAGTGTTTGTTATTTGATTCGTGTTTTACGTTCGTTATTAAACATGGATTGCAATCTACACGCTGCAGTTTGGTCCGACTCTCCTTCACCACACCTAGAAAGCCGTAACACAGGTGTGTTTTATACTGATAACAAGTTCAAACAGGTGCCATTAATACAGGTAACGAGTGGAGGACAGCGGAGCCTCTTAAAGAAGAAGTTACCGGTCTATGAGAGCCAGAAATCTTGCTTGTTTGTAGGTGACCAAATACTTATTTTCCACCATAATTTGCAAATAAATTCATAAAAAATCCTACAATGTGATTTTCTGCATTTTTTTTCCTTCTCATTTTGTCTGTCATAGTTGAAATGTACCTATGATGATAATTACAGGCCTCATCTTTTTAAGTGGGAGAACTTGCACAATTGGTGGCTGACTAAATACTTTTTTGCCCCACTGTATGTATGTCCTGTGTACCAGGTGTTTGTGGAGTTCTCACCCTCAAAAGCAGTCCCAGGGGAGGAGAACACCCTGCAGCTCTCGGCCCAGCCCGGCTTCCTCTGTGGCCTCAGTGCTGTGGACAAGAGTGTTCACATCATGGAACCAGGGAAGAGGTTGGATGCTGACAAGGTAACAGAGCTCACTGAAGTGAATGTCAACAGTCATACCACCATATAAACAAGCTTTTGTGGTGCTGGCCACAACAACCAGATTCAGGGGACTTAGAAGTGACTACAGCAGACGTGGAGTGGGTCTGTTCACAGTGGGCCATTTGGTGTACTTTCATAGGTAATTGGCACTCATTCTCTTCAGTGAGATCCACTTTTTTATAGAATCTCAGTAACTGAAAAGCATATTGGTACTTAATGAGGTAATAGTCTAGGTTTTGTTTATTATTGCCATTTTAACCCTCCTACAGGGAACTCAGTAAAAGGCACATGACAGCCCTCTTGGAGTTTGTCAAAAGGCACCTAAAGACTCTCAAACCATGAGAAACATGATTTTCTTTGGCCTGAATGCCAAGCGTCAAGTCTGGCACCATCTGGCATCATCCCTACAGTGAAGCATGGTGGTGGCAGCATCATGCTGTGGGGATGTTTTTCAGCGAAATTACAGTTAATTAGCATATTCTGTAAAGCGAAAATATAAAATGTTCCCTTAAATAATTTGCTGCTTTTTTCCAATGTACTAAAAAGACAACTTACCATAACTTTATTTCAGCATCATTTCATTTTTAGAATTTTGAAGTAAATAGTACTTTTGTGATAACAACTGCCAGTTATAACCCTCTGAGGATATGTATAACTTTACATTATATCTCCAGAGAAACCTAGATTAAAATATTTTTTTTTTAGATTTGAAGTATTGAATAATCCATCTTTGGGATATGATCAAAAATATGCCTCAGGGGACAAATGGACCCGTTAGTACTATGAGGGTTAACAACGTTTAGCAATGGAAAACTAAATTGAACGTCCAAGTTGTCCTTCCCGATTTCAGTCTGTCTTCTGTTTGATGCCCAGTGAACAAGGTAATTTCACGTCTCCTTAATATCCCATTCCAGATATTTGATTCGTTACCAGTCAAGGAGAGAACATACATTCCCTACGCGCTTCAATACCCAGTAGCATGTTTACGTGTAAGACCAAGAAGATATGTAATGCCATACCCAAATGGACCATCCGAGGAGAAAAATCAACCTTATGAAGTTTTTCAGGTAACTTCTTCCTTGTTTTCTATTTACTTGAAACCTAATTTCTGCTCTTGTAAGAATCAGTCAACATACTGTCACCATCTTCTTAAATTATGAATTGCTAAAATACCCTGTTTGAGGCAACAACAAAAAAAATACATACAGAATAGAAACATAAAACTCAGAGGTATTAATTAATATTGAGCTCTCTTGTTTTTGATTCTGGTATTTCTAGAAACTGGGACTGAAGCTGGCAACTAACCTGGTTTTAAGAGTACCTTCCTGCCTCAGCTACAAGGGGCTGCAGTACCCTTTGCCCGAAGGTGGGATATCCTCCTTAACACCTCTTGCTCTCGTCATTGCCAGACGTATTCGGTGAATCTTGGGAAATGCATGGCTTTTAGTTTGACATGGCTGATGTTAACACCAGAATGACTGTTTTGTTTTATTAGTAGGCTACTATCCCTACCCTGTAACAATGACCAGATTTAACCCGGGTCCAGCGATTCTGGGTTTATGTCAAGCTGGACCTGGTGCAGTACCCGGTGATGGATTTAGTGCCGCTCCAGCTCCACCACCCATACAGACAGTCCGTACGTTCTTCCCCGAGACATGGATATGGGATCTTGTGGAAGAGCACTGCACAGTGAGGCTAACTTCAGGTGAAAGCCCTCTTATCTCTTGCCTAATATCAACACATGCAGTAGTTGTGTAGATTAGGAACCTGTACCTCCTTTAATAATTAAGGTGTATTGTAGGGGAGATTGGGGTAAGTTGAGACATTTTTTACATTCAGTATTACTTCAAAATTATAGTGTTCTTCCTAACAAGGATGTACATATATTTCAGGATGTTGTGTATCCCTGGAAATAATCAGAATTAATGTAAACATTACAGTTTTGAAAACAAAGCTTGTCCATAAAAAATGGTCTCTTGGCACAACTTACCCCACAGTACAGGGTAAGTAAGCTGCCTACAAATTTCTGTACTGAAGAAAATATTACCACTACCTATTTAAAACCATGTCTATATTTATTACTCAAACACAATTCAACACAATCACAATGGCTTATTTATTAAACATATTTTAACACACGCTTAACACCTGACAAAAACGTAGTACTTTTTTAAACACTTTTACCATAGATATTGCCTTGCTTTATGATAACACGTAAATTTCCTTAACTGGCTAAACTTACCCCAAGGCAAATGTTTTGAGTACATTCGCCCACACAGCTAAAAGGAAGCAAGGTCATGGTAGGTTTAGGACGTCAAGTTGAAGCTTATAGAGACCCCAACTGATGTTATGAACGATCTTTAGATACAAGCATCATGAAACCTCTAACACAATAAATTAATTTTTCTTGGTTTTTTGGAACTAAGTTGCTTACCACTTTTTCCATGTGCTTTCTTCCTTTACAGACTCCCATCAAATGATGACCTCTTCCTAAATAATTGGTCAAATTTAATCATTTTGTGTGTGGTTTCCTAGAAACAAAGGTGTCTAAAATTACTCCATTTGGCTCAACTTGCCCCACTCTCCCCTATGCCTGTTTTTTCATAGGGAAATGGTCCTCAGAGCTGTTTAGATTTAAGCTTAAATACATAAAAATACAAATAAATAGTGTTCAAAGAATTTGTAAAGTCATACTCCATTGTTCTCTATGGGACACTTAGATGCATTCTGTTTGAACTCTGACCTCTGTATTACAGGGAGTCTGGATCAGCAGACGTGCCCCTTACAGTCCCAGATACCATTACCATCTGGGAGACAGAGGCATTCTACCTGGCCCCTGGCGGCTTATGTCTGGCTCTTCCTGTGGAGATCACTGTCTTCCAGCCTTTCTTCCTAGAGCTCACCCTGCCCTACTCCATCATCCGTGGAGAGCATTTTGAGCTGAAGGCCACTGTGTTCAACTACCTGTCCAAGTGTATCATGGTACGGCACTGCATCATGATCGTTTCTTGAGTTGTTTCTCGATTGTATAAAATGTTGTGTCTTGTTGCAGTTTGCCTAGCCAGTGTATCAGTCTTGGGTTTTCCATGTTATCTTACAAGTGTTCCTCTTGGGCAGGTTTCTGTGACTCTGGCTCCTTCCTTAAACTACACTCTCACACCCCTGAATGATGTCCAGTATTCATCATGCTTGTGTGCCCGGCCAAACTGAGCAATTGGGGCAGAAGGCTTTGGTCAGGGAGGTGACCAAGCACCCGATGGTCACTCTGACAGAGCTCCGGAGTTTGTCTGTGGAGATGGGAGATACCTTCCAGAAGGACAACCATCTCTGCAGCACTCCTTGGCCTGAATGCCAAGCGTCACGTCTGGAGGAAACCTGGCACCATCCTTACGATGAAGCATGGTGGTGGCAGCATCATACTGTGGGGAAGTTTTTCAGCGGCAGGGACTGGGAGCCTAGTCAGGATTGAGGGAAAGATGAATGGAGAGAGATCCTTGATGAAAACCTGCTCCAGTGCGCTCAGACCTCCGACTAGGGGGAAGGTTCACCTTCCAACAGGACAATGACCCTAAGCACACAGCCAAGACAACGCAGGAGTGGCTTCGGGACAAGTCTCTGAGTCTCCTTCCAACCTGGCAGAGCTTGAGGGGATCTGCAGAGGAGAATGGGAGAAACTCACCAAATACAGGTGTGCCAAGCTTGTAGCATCATACCCAAGAAGATTCGAGGTTGTAATCGCTGCCAAAGGTGCTTCAACAAAGTTCTGAGGAAAGGATCTGAATACTTATGTAAATGTTTTTAATTTTAAAAAAATTGGAAAAACCTGATATTGCTTTGTTATTATAGGCCATTCTGTGTCGATTGATGATGGGGGAAAAAAACATTTAATCAATTTTAGAATAAGGCTATAACATAACAAAATGACAAATGTCAAGGGGTCTGAATACTTTTCGAATGCACTGTATACTCAGGAATGAAAGTAGATTAAATGTCTTCCCATTACGGGACCTGCTATGTACGCACGTGCTTATGGGCCAAATCAAGTGTCGTGTCTTTACTATCATTTAATTGAAGTTTTATATTTATCAAAGATTCTCTGTAATTAGTATTTACGCGATCAACTTATTAATCATTAACTGTAATTAACTAGGAAGTCGGCACCAAGGAAAAATATTCAGATTAAAGTTATCATTTCCTAAAATAACTTTTCAGATATTTTATCTGATCAATTAGTCTTCGAATTAATAAATTATTTACTTTACCTCACGTTAGACTCATTACAAACGTCGTAAATTGTTGGTTATCTGCACGAACCCAGCCTTCACTATGAGTCATCCATACATCAATTGTCTTAGTTAAATTATTTATTTATTACTAAGTAATTCACAGAAATGCATAAACAAACAGTAAATATGGTTACAAGAAATGATAGAATGTTAGACAAAAGGGGAAGTGGGGGTCGACTAAAGTCACTACAGAGTGATAATTATAACAATTGAAATGCTAATCCTTTGCACAAGAACACTCTTATTCGGGAACAATTGCAATCAATATATATATTTACGCTCAGTGTGTCGTCTTGATCGCTGGTGAAAAGTTTTTCTGTTGGAGAGTTTCGTTCTCTCTCTCTCTGTCTTGGTTAGAGGGTATTGTTCAGAGTGACATTAGTTATAGAAAGGATGTTTCGGCGGTTGTCGTTCTTCACGTTCAATGATACCGAATTCCTAGCTGCAGACTAGTAATTAATATCAAAGACTTGTTCTTATTCTGTCGGTATTGATAGTCTAAGAGTTTAACCACGTGGTATGGTTAAAAGATTCAGCAATGGGCTACAACCTTTGCCCTCTCCTAATGGAGAAAAACATGGTCTGGTTGATAATTTCTCAAATTTGGGTTTTATTCGGAATTGCACACAGGGCTGACCCAGGATGCCAGTGTAAAGGATGTGAAACGCTAGCTTAGTTAGCGGTGGTTCGCGCTAAATAGCGTTTCAATCGGTGACGTCACTTTCTCTGAGACCTTGTAGTAGTTACCCTTGCTCTGCTTAATTTCTGTCTGTAGGCAGGGATCAACAAAATGGAGTCGTGGTCAGCTTTTCCGAAAGGGGGGCGGGGAAAAGCTGATCCCTGCCTACAGACAGAAACTAAAACAAGAGGCTCCCACGCTGAGGTCTGTTCAACGCTGGTCTGACCAAGCTGACTCCACACTCCAAGACTGCTTCCATCACGTGGACTGGGAGATGTTTCGTATTGCGTCAGATAACAACATTGACGAATACGCTGATTCGGTGTGCGAGTTCATTAGAACGTGCGTTGAAGATGTCGTTCCCATAGCAACGATTAAAACATTCCCTAACCAGAAACTGTGGATTGATGGCAGCATTCGTGTGAAACTGAAAGCGCGAACCACTGCTTTTAATCAGGGCAAGGTGTCTGGTAACATGACTGAATACAAACAGTGCAGCTATTCCCTCCGCAAGGCTATTAAACAAGCTAAGCGTCAGTACAGAGACAAAGTAGAATCTCAATTCAACGGCTCAGACACAAGAGGCATGTGGCAGGGTCTACAGTCAATCACGGACTACAAGAAGAAATCCAGCCCAGTCACGGACCAGGATGTCTTGCTCCCAGGCAGACTAAATAACTTTTTTGCCCGCTTTGAGGACAATACAGTGCCACTGACACGGCCTGCAATGAAAACATGCTGTCTCTCCTTCACTGCAGCCGAGGTGAGTAAGACATTTAAACGTGTTAACCCTCGCAAGGCTGCAGGCCCAGACGGCATCCCCAGCCGCGCCCTCAGAGCATGCGCAGACCAGCTGGCCGGTGTGTTTACGGACATATTCAATCAATCCCTATACCAGTCTGCTGTTCCCACATGCTTCAAGAGGGCCACCATTGTTCCTGTTCCCAAGAAAGCTAAGATAACTGAGCTAAACGACTACCGCCCCGTAGCACTCACATCCGTCATCATGAAGTGCTTTGAGAGACTAGTCAAGGACCATATCACCTCCACCCTACCTGACACCCTAGACCCACTCCAATTTGCTTACCGCCCAAATAGGTCCACAGACGATGCAACCTCAACCACACTGCACACTGCCCTAACCCATCTGGACAAGAGGAATACCTATGTGAGAATGCTGTTCATCGACTACAGCTCGGCATTCAACACCATAGTACCCTCCAAGCTCGTCATCAAGCTCGAGACCCTGGGTCTCGACCCCGCCCTGTGCAACTGGGTACTGGACTTCCTGACGGGCCGCCCCAGGTGGTGAGGGTAGGCAACAACATCTCCTCCCCGCTGATCCTCAACACTGGGGCCCCACAAGGGTGCATTCTGAGCCCTCTCCTGAACTCCCTGTTCACCCACGACTGCGTGGCCACGCACGCCTCCAACTCAATCATCAAGTTTGCGGACGACACAACAGTGGTAGGCTTGATTACCAACAACGACGAGACGGCCTACAGGGAGGAGGTGAGGGCCCTCGGAGTGTGGTGTCAGGAAAATAACCTCACACTCAACGTCAACAAAACTAAGGAGATGATTGTGGACTTCAGGAAACAGCAGAGGGAACACCCCCCTATCCACATCGATGGAACAGTAGTGGAGAGGGTAGCAAGTTTTAAGTTCCTCGGCATACACATCACAGACAAACTGAATTGGTCCACTCACACAGACAGCATCGTGAAGAAGGCGCAGCAGCACCTCTTTAACCTCAGGAGGCTGAAGAAATTCGGCTTGTCACCAAAAGCACTCACAAACTTCTACAGATGCACAATCGAGAGCATCCTGGCGGGCTGTATCACCGCCTGGTACGGCAACTGCTCCGCCCACACCCGTAAGGCTCTCCAGAGGGTAGTGAGGTCTGCACAACGCATCACCGGGGGCAAACTACCTGCCCTCTAGGACACCTACACCACCCGATGTTACAGGAAGGCCATAAAGATCATCAAGGACATCAACCACCCGAGCCACTGCCTGTTCACCCCGCTATCATCCAGAAGGCGAGGTCAGTACAGGTGCATCAAAGCTGGGACCGAGAGACTGAAAAACAGCTTCTATCTCAAGGCCATCAGACTGTTAAACAGCCACCACTAACATTGAGTGGCTGCTGCCAACACACTGACACTGACACTGACAACTCCAGCCACTTTAATAATGGGAATTGATGGGAAATGATGTAAATATATCACTAGCCACTTTAAACAATGCTACCTTATATAATGTTTACATACCCTACATTATTCATCTCATATGCATACGTATATACTGTACTCTATATCATCGACTGCATCCTTATGTAATACATGTATCACTAGCCACTTTAACTACGCCACTTGGTTTACATACTCATTTCATATGTATATACTGTACTCGATATCAGCTACTGTATCTTGCCTATGCTCCTCTGTACCATCACTCATTCATATATCCTTATGTACATATTCTTTATCCCCTTACACTGTGTATAAGACAGTAGTTTTGGAATTGTTAGTTAGATTACTTGTTGGTTATTACTGCATTGTCGGAACTAGAAGCACAAGCATTTCGCTACACTCGCATTAACATCTGCTAACCATGTGTATGTGACAAATAAAATTTGATTTTAATTGATTTGGGTGGCGCTCGGCGGTCGTCGTCACCGGTCTACTAGCTATCGCCGATCCGTTGTTCTGTGTTCCTTTGGTTTTGTCTGATTGGTATCACCTGTTTCTTGTTTGGTTGTTAGGGTAGGGTTATATAAAGTTTGTTCAGCCCGCTTCTGTTTTGTGCGGGCTTGTTAGTCTGTTTTGTTGTTTGAGTGTATTTTGTTTGTATTTGGGTTTCACGCTGTCCGTTTATATTTCTGATCATTTGTTTTTCTACTTTTGGTTCATGTTATGTTTCCGGGACATTAAAGCGTGTTTTTTTCCCACATCTTTTGCTCTCTGCGCCTGACTCCACACCTCCTCACTCATTTATCGTAACACACCCATGTCACACCCTGACCTAACCAAAATAATAAAGAAAACAAAGAATACTAAGGTCAGGGCGTGACACATCTCTCTCACTAACTTTAAGCATGAGCTGTCAGAGCAGCTTACCGATCATTTTACCGGTACACAGCCCATCTGTAAATAGCCCACCCAACTACCTCATCCCCATATTGTTATTTTTTTTGTCGCTCTTTGCAACCCGGTATCTCTACTTGCTCATCATCTTCTGCACATCTATCACTCCAGTGTTAATGTTAAATTGAAATAATTTCACCAGTATGGCCTATTTATTGCCTTGCCTCCCTAATCTTACTACATTTGCACACACTGAATACAGATTTTTCTAGTGTGTTTTTGACTACGTTTGTTTATCCCATGTGTAACTCTGTTTGTGTCACACTGCTTTGCTTTATCTTGGCCATGTTGCACTGGCCTACTTGGTTAAATAAAGGTGAATTAAAAAGTCTGTTTACTTTACTCACTCTTGTCTCACATAGCCCTGTGCTATCCCACCCAGACCCAGCTACCTCACACTCTCACACTTTAATATTTAAACCCACACATACAAATGGTCTTACACAAACCAATACATACATACATATTTAACCTGAGTGTGTACTAGACAAATAATCACACACACATGTTTAGAATATACATATACAGTACATTATCAATCAACACTCACATTCTTGAGTAAATAAATATACTTTTCACATTCACCTGCTCCTCTATCTCCACCATACACATGTACATATATATCTATAACGTATATGTACGTACAGTTGAAGTCAGAAGTTTAAATGTATTTGGCTAAGGTGTATGTAAACTCAGTTTTTCACAATTCCTGACATTTAATCTTAGTAGAAATTCCGTGTCTTAGGTCAGTTAGGACCACTCTATTTTAAGAATGTGAAATGTCAGAATAATAGTAGAGAGGATGATTTATTTCAGCTTTTATTTCTTTCATCACATTCCCACTGGGTCAGAAGTTTACATACAGTGACACATGGACAGACAGTCATTAGGCCAATAGCTGCAAACAGTTTCTATTGGACAAATTCAGGTTTGTTTATCCCCTGTTTTGGTATGTTGATCCCAGTTTCGTTCCATTTGCTTTTGTTTAAAAAATGTTTTACAACAGAATCGGAGTAATGAATAAACCCCTGGTCACGTGTGAACACAGTTCACATTCATAGCAGCCATGTTATATTCCTTCTTGCATCTATGCGCTCTCCTCTCACCTTTTCCCTTAGTTTGTAGATTTCAATGCACAACAGATCAGCTGTATGTGACCAGGCGAAAAAAGCTTTCCAAGTCAAACCATGTCATAACCACTACACAGCCTACATCGTTGTCCCCATATTAGCTAAAGTAACGTCATAGTCAACATAGCTAATAGAACTAATGTGTTCGTAAACCCGCTACAATCATGCAGTAACTTTACAGTGTATAGTCAGTTATCAGTTCAGCAGTTACACCTGTGCGCTCAAGTGGCAATAAATTAGTAAAACCAAAAGCTTACCTCGACTTGGAAGAGTTCCAGTGTTGTGTTGGATAGTCATAGCCAGCTAGCTACCATAGCATCCCTCTGAGGGTGTTTTGAGTAGGCTATACTAGCTAGCTGCATTTGCTTGCTAAGTAAGTGAAACCTACTTGCTTCTCTTTCATTTGATTAAGTTAATTTCTTCAAAACTGTTCAACTATTGTCTCTCTCTCTCTCTTTAAGTCTCTGATCCTTTGGTTGGGTCGACAACATGTCAGTTCCTGCTGCAAGAGCTCTGATAGGTTGGAGGACGTCCTCTGGAAGTTGTCATAATTACGGTGTAAGTCTATGGAAGGGGGTGAGAACAATGAGCCACCAAGGTTTTGTATTGAAGTCAGTGTACCCAGATGAGGACGGAAGCAAGCTGTCCTGTTGAGGCAACTGTGGACCTTCATTGCAGAACAGTGTGTTTTAATACCTTATTTGGTGACGTGACTATATTTCGTAACATTTTATCTAAACAGGATAACTTTTGTAATGTTTTACCATTTTTATTTGTATGAAATTCCCCTTCCTCCTCTGGGGATTCGCCACTGGTGTATGCGACCTTTGACATTTAGGTCGTAAATCATGGTCATAAACCGTTCGTGTGTAGATTCTGTTACTACTACAGTGGTTCTAAACTTTTTTGTTAACTGTATCACCAATCACATATTGCACTGCCCATGAGTCTTCCCAAGTACCCCCTGTGGATAGGCCAGGTACCCTAGGATGAGACCCACTGTCTTACACAAAGCCTTTCACTATTCACCTTGTCTCCTGAGCCTGGACTTTGGAACTCATTGCTTGCCATAGTGTCACAAAACTGTCTGGAAAAAATGCTCAAGAATAGGGTTATAATGGAAAACTTTAATTCCAGTTACATATTTTACTTTAGATCTTGAAAGATATGTCAAGGTTCGCAGGTGTGACCTCTGTGAATGTCATGTTCTTCTTACATCTGAAGAGGAGTGAATATATACTGTACATGTAAGGAATGAATACTTTAACAAACTGACCAACTTTTTGGTAGAAGGAATATCAACATAGTTAAATCATGTATAGTACATGTATAGTATATGGATCAGTTATTTTAAATCTAATAATTCAACATCAATATTTTCACAATTAAAATAGCTCACCAGTTTGTAACCCCTACTTGCAAGGGAAGACATATTCTGTTTCTGCCTGGTCACCTGAATTAAACCATAAGACAGATAAGTCTCAGTAAATGAATACAAGTAACCAAATGTTACTAAAAAGGAAAAATACATATTGGGGAAGGTTAGATTTAAACTTACTCGGCTGGTAGTAGTCGTAGATCTTGACCACCGCTGGCTTTAGATTTTGTACTGGGAGCTCCTGTATGATGTCCAGGGTGTGTTTCAAAGGCAATAGTGATGGTAACTGTCGAGAGATTAAATTATTTATTTTTAAAACACGAAAAAAACATATTGGTCACAATTATTGAAATGCTCTAAGCAGAAGTTTCCGTTTCAGTAACACTCTACTTGACACCCAGCGTGTTAATAGTATTACCCACAAAACCTACCACATATGGCAAAACATTCCATTACACTATAGCCTCCATGTCAACTGCATGTTTATGTTATATACTTTTTAATTGACAGTATTATTGTAGTTGTAATTGCTCTGTTGCTGATAACTGGGATGAATGCAGGAGTAGGTTTCAAGAGCAAGTTATGTAAAATATGATAAAAGTGGAAGAATTCATTACAACAACAAAGGATTTAAGAAACAAACTTTAAAACGAAAGGAAACATCTTGGCAGGGAAAACACTAATGTGAATAAATGTGTAAGTGTATTCAGACCCTTTACTTGTTGAAGCACCTTTGACAGCGACTACTACCTTGAGTCTTCTTGGGTATGGCGCTACAAGCTTGGCGCACCTGTATTTGGGGAGTTTCTCCCAGCTCCTCTCTGCAGATCCTCTCAAGCCATGTCAGGTTGGATGGAGATCTGTGGCTGCACAGCTATTACCAAGTCTCTCCAGATATGTTTGATTGGCTCCAAGTCCGGGCTCTGGCTGGGCAACTCAAGGACATTCAGAGACTTGTCCCAAAGCCACTTGTCATGACGTTGGCCTCTTTGGGTATAGCAACCCCATCCCCCTCTCCCTGCCTCCTTCAACTAGGCTGCTGTGGTCAGAGGTTGTAAATTCCTGAGAGGATCTCCACATGGACACATAGTCGAGAGAGAGTAAACTTTCATAGAGAACAAAGGAAATCCTTCCACCTCACAGAACTTGAGGTACAAACAAATGTCATGTTCTGGAGAAAGTATAAAAGATCGGTGAAGAATCCAGCTACGAACTGGTCCGTTTGTCACAACTTGGGAAAGCTCATGGGAGATGGTGTGGCCACATTACCATAACGCTGTTTATATAATAGCCTCAGATATGAGGTTTACATCTAATTGTTGTATAAGATGAATGAGTGTGTATGATACTGTTTGTATAATTGTGTTGTATGATTTTGGACTGTTTAATGAAGAAAAATACAATTCCCTTTTGATTTGAACTAAATCAGAGGACCGCCCCTGAGCCCAGTTAGGGTCAGACATCCTGGGACAGCCTTTTCTGCCATTCCCAATAAAAACCCCACTCGGGTTTTCGATCAGCAGACCGAGCTTACCTCAATTACGAGATCGCTAAAGGTTGCAGACCATGTTTTTCTCCATTACGGGGGACAAAGGTTGTAGACCATTGCTGAATCTTTTAACCATACCACGTGGTTAAACTCTTAGACTATCGATACCGACAGAATAAGAACAAGTCTTTGATTTGAATTACTAGTCTGCAGCTAGGAATTCGGTATCATTGAACGTGAAGAACGACAACCGCCGAAACATCCATTCTATAACAAATGTCACTCTGAACAAGACCCTCTAACCACAAACGAAGAGAGAGAGAGAGAGAGAGAGAGAGAGAGATGGACAATTCTACAAAATAAATTAACTTTTCACCAGCAATCAAGACGACACACGTAGCGTAAATATATATATTGATTGCAATTGTTCCCGAATGAGTGAGCATTCATGTGCAAAGGATTAGCATTTCAATTGTTATATTTATCACTTTGTAGTGACTTCTTAGTCTTAGCCAAACAGTTCAATCTTGGTTTCATCAGACCAAAGAATCTTGTTTCTCATGGTCTGAGAGTCTTTAGGTGCCTTTTGGTAAACTCCAAGAGGGCTGAAATGTGCCTTTTACTGAGGAGTGGCTTCTGTCTGGCTACTACCATAAAAGCCTGATTGGTGGAGTGCTGCAGAGGAACTCTGGCGTTCTTTCAGAGTGACCATCGGTTTCTTGGTCACCCCCTGACCAAGGCCCTACTCCCCCGATTGTTCAGTTTGGCCAGGTGGCCAATTAAGAATGATGGAGGTCACTGTGTTCTTGGGGACCTTCAATGCTGCAGACATTTTTGGTACCCAAATCAAATCAAATTTTATTTGTCACATACACATGGTTAGCAGATGTTAATGCGAGTGTAGCGAAATGCTTGTGCTTCTAGTTCCGACAATGCAGTAATAACCAACAAGTAATCTAACTAACAATTCCAAAACTACTGTCTTATACACAGTGTAAGGGGATAAAGAATATGTACATAAGGATATATGAATGAGTGATGGTACAGAGGAGCATAGGCAAGATACAGTAGATGGTATCGAGTACAGTATATACATATGAAATGAGTATGTAAACAAAGTGGCATAGTTAAAGTGGCTAGTGATACATGTATTACATGAGGATGCAGTCGATGATATAGAGTACAGTATATACGTATGCATATGAGATGAATAATGTAGGGTAAGTAACATTATATAAGGTAGCATTGTTTAAAGTGGCTAGTGATATATTTACATCATTTCCCATCAATTCCCATTATTAAAGTGGCTGGAGTTGAGTCAGTGTCAGTGTCAGTGTGTTGGCAGCAGCCACTCAATGTTAGTGGTGGCTGTTTAACAGTCTGATGGCCTTGAGATAGAAGCTGTTTTTCAGTCTCTCGGTCCCAGCTTTGATGCACCTGTACTGACCTCGCCTTCTGGATGATAGCGGGGTGAACAGGCAGTGGCTCGGGTGGTTGATGTCCTTGATGATCTTTATGGCCTTCCTGTAACATCGGGTGGTGTAGGTGTCCTGGAGGGCAGGTAGTTTGCCCCCGGTGATGCGTTGTGCAGACCTCACTACCCTCTGGAGAGCCTTACGGTTGTGGGCGGAGCAGTTGCCGTACCAGGCGGTGATACAGCCCGCCAGGATGCTCTCGATTGTGCATCTGTAGAAGTTTGTGAGTGCTTTTGGTGACAAGCCGAATTTCTTCAGCCTCCTGAGGTTGAAGAGGCGCTGCTGCGCCTTCTTCACGATGCTGTCTGTGTGAGTGGACCAATTCAGTTTGTCTGTGATGTGTATGCCGAGGAACTTAAAACTTGCTACCCTCTCCACTACTGTTCCATCGATGTGGATAGCGGGGTGTTCCCTCTGCTGTTTCCTGAAGTCCACAATCATCTCCTTAGTTTTGTTGACGTTGAGTGTGAGGTTATTTTCCTGACACCACACTCCGAGGGCCCTCACCTCCTCCCTGTAGGCCGTCTCGTCGTTGTTGGTAATCAAGCCTACCACTGTTGTGTCGTCCGCAAACTTGATGATTGAGTTGGAGGCGTGCGTGGCCACGCAGTCGTGGGTGAACAGGGAGTACAGGAGAGGGCTCAGAACGCACCCTTGTGGGGCCCCAGTGTTGAGGATCAGCGGGGTGGAGATGTTGTTGCCTACCCTCACCACCTGGGGGCGGCCCGTCAGGAAGTCCAGTACCCAGTTGCACAGGGCGGGGTCGAGACCCAGGGTCTCGAGCTTGATGACGAGCTTGGAGGGTACTATGGTGTTGAATGCCAAGCTGTAGTCGATGAACAGCATTCTCACATAGGTATTCCTCTTGTCCAGATGGGTTAGGGCAGTGTGCAGTGTGGTTGAGATTGCATCGTCTGTGGACCTATTTGGGCGGTAAGCAAATTGGAGTGGGTCTAGGGTGTCAGGTAGGGTGGAGGTGATATGGTCCTTGACTAGTCTCTCAAAGCACTTCATGATGACGGAAGTGAGTGCTACGGGCGGTAGTCGTTTAGCTCAGTTACCTTAGCTTTCTTGGGAACAGGAACAATGGTGGCCCTCTTGAAGCATGTGGGAACAGCAGACTGGTATAGGGTTTGATTGAATATGTCCGTAAACACACCGGCCAGCTGGTCTGCGCATGCTCTGAGGGCGCGGCTGGGGATGCCGTCTGGGCCTGCAGCCTTGCGAGGGTTAACACGTTTAAATGTCTTACTCACCTCGGCTGCATTGAAGGAGAGTCCGCATGTTTTCGTTGCAGGCCGTGTCAGTGGCACTGTATTGACCTCAAAGCGGGCAAAAAAGTTATTTGGTCTGCCTGGGAGCAAGACATCCTGGTCCGTGACTGGGCTGGATTTCTTCTTGTAGTCCGTGATTGACTGTAGACCCTGCCACATGCCTCTTGTGTCTGAGCCGTTGAATTGAGATTCTACTTTGTCTCTGTACTGACGCTTAGCTTGTTTGATAGCCTTGCGGAGGGAATAGCTGCACTGTTTGTGTTCGGTCATGTTACCAGTCACCTTGCCCTGATTAAAAGCAGTGGTTCGCGCTTTCAGTTTCACGCGAATGCTGCCATCAATCCACGGTTTCTGGTTAGGGAATGTTTTAATCGTTGCTATGGGAACGACATCTTCAACGCACGTTCTAATGAACTCGCACACCGAATCAGCGTATTCGTCAATATTGTTATCTGACGCAATACGAAACATCTCCCAGTCCACGTGATGGAAGCAGTCTTGGAGTGTGGAGTCAGCTTGGTCGGACCAGCGTTGGACAGACCTCAGCGTTGGAGCCTCTTGTTTTAATTTCTGTCTGTAGGCAGGGATCAACAAAATGGAGTCGTGGTCAGCTTTTCCGAAAGGAGGGCGGGGCAGGGCCTTATATGCGTCGCGGAAGTTAGAGTAACAATGATCCAAGGTTTTTCCACCCCTAGTTGGGCAATCGATATGCTGATAAAATTTAGGGAGTCTTGTTTTCAGATTAGCCTTGTTAAAATCCCCAGCTACAATGAATGCAGCCTCCGGATAAATGGATTCCAGTTTGCAAAGAGTCAAATAAAGTTTGTTCAGAGCCATCGATGTGTCTGCTTGGGGGGATATATACGGCTGTGATTATAATCGAAGAGAATTCTCTTGGTAGATAATGCGGTCTACATTTGATTGTGAGGAATTCTAAATCAGGTGAACAGAAGGATTTGAGTTCCTGTATGTTTCTTTCATCACACCATGTCTCGTTAGCCATAAGGCATCTGCCCCCGCCCCTCTTCTTACCAGAAAGATGTTTGTTTCTGTCGGCGCGATACGTGGAGAAACCCGCTGGCTGCACCTCCTCGGATAGCGTCTCTCCAGTGAGCCATGTTTCCGTGAAGCAAAGAACGTTACAGTCTCTGATGTCCCTCTGGAATGCTACCCTTGCTCGGATTTCATCAACCTTGTTGTCAAGAGACTGGACATTGGCGAGAAGAATGCTAGGGAGTGGTGCACGATGTGCCCGTCTCCGGAGTCTGACCAGAAGACCGCCTCGTTTCCCTCTTTTTCGGAGTCGTTTTTTTGGGTCGCCGCATAGGATCCATTCCGTTGTCCCGGTTGAAAGGCAGAACACAGGATCCGCGTCGCGAAAAACATATTCTTGGTCGTACTGATGGTGAGTTGACGCTGATCTTATATTCAGTAGTTCTTCTCAACTGTATGTAATGAAACCTAAGATGATCTGGGGTATTAATGTAAGAAATAACACGTAAAAAAACAACACACTGCATAGTTTCCTAGGAACGCGAAGCGAGGCGGCCATCTCTGTCGGCGCCGGAAGTAACAGATCGGTGCGTCAACACAATCCTGTCTCGGAGCTCTATGGACAATTCCTTCGACCTCATGGCTTGGTTTTTGCTCTGACATGCACTGTCAACTGCGGAACCTACTATAGACAAGTGTGTGCCTTTCCAAATCATGTCCAATCAATTGAATTTACCACAAGTGGACTCCAATCAAGTTGTAGAAACATCTCAAGGATAATCAGTAGAAACAGGATGCACCTGAGCTCAATTTTGAGTCTCAGAGCAAAGGGTCTGAATACTTATGTTAATAAGGTATTTCAGTTTTTAATAAATTAGCAACATTTTCTAAAAACTTGTTTTCTCTTTGTCATTATAGGGTAGGAAAAAAAAAGCCTGTAATAAACTGTGGAAAAAGTCAATACTTTCCAAATACACTGTATGTCACCACAAGTACATCAAAATATATATACAGTCACTGTAACGGTTTTCTAGTGGTGATGAAGGAGAGTCGGACCAAACTGCAGCGTGTCGATTGCGATCCATGTTTAATACAACAAAGAAACACGAACTTACAAAAAACAATAAACAAAACAGCCTATCTGGTGCAAACTAACAGAGAGTACACATAGGACACTAAGGACAATCACCCACGACAAACTCAAAGAATATGGCTGCCTAAATATGGTTCCCAATCAGAGACAACGATAAGCATCTGCCTCTGATTGAGAACCACTCCAGACAGCCATAGACTTTGCTAGACAACCCACTAAGCTACAATCCCAATACCACCACCAAAACCCCAAGACAAACACACCACAATTACAAAAACCCCATGCCACACCCTGGCCTGACCAAATACATAAAGATGAACACAAAATACTTTGACCAGGGCGTGACAGAACCCCCTAAGGTGCGGACTCCCGAACGCACCTCAAAACAATAGGGAGGGTCCGGGTGGGCGTCTGTCCATGGTGGCGGCTCCGGCGCGGGACGTGGACCCCACTCATTTAATGTCTTAGTCCCCTCTCCCTTCGTCCCTGGATAGTCCACCCTCGCCGCCGACCATGGCCTAGTAGTCCTCACCCAGAACCCCACTGGACTGAGGAGCAGATCGGGACTGAAGGACAGCTCGGGACTGAGGCAGCTCGGGACTGAGGGGAAGCTCGGGAGTGAGAGAAAGCTCAGGAGTGAGAGGAAGCTCAGGAGTGAGAGGAAGCTCAGGAGTGAGAGGAAGCTCAGGAGTGAGAGGAAGCTCAGGAGTGAGAGGAAGCTCAGGCAGGTTGATGGATCTACCAGATCCTGGCTGGCTGGTGGTTCCTGCAGATCCTGGCTGACTGGCACTTCTGGCGGATCCTGGCTGACTGGTGGATCCTGGCAGACTGGCGGATCCTGGCTGACTGGCGGATCCTGGCTGACTGGCGGATCCTGGCTGACTGGCGGATCCTGGCGGATCCTGGCAGACTGGCGGATCCTGGCGGATCCTGGCAGACTGGCGGATCCTGGCAGACTGGCGGATCTAACTGATCCTGGCAGACTGGCGGATCCTGGCCGACTGGCAGATCCTGGCCGACTGGCAGATCCTGGCCGACTGGCAGATCCTGGCCGACTGGCAGATCCTGGCCGACTGGCAGATCCTGGCCGACTGGCAGATCCTGGCCGACTGGCAGTTCTGGCGGATCCTGGCAGACTGGCGGATCCTGGCAGACTGGCAGTTCTGGCGGATCCTGGCAGACTGGCGGATCCTGGCAGACTGGCGGATCCTGGCAGACTAGCGGATCCTGGCTGACTGGCGGATCCTGGCTGACTGGCGGATCCTGGTTGACTGGCACTTCTGGCGGATCCTGGAAGACTGGCGGATCCTGGCTGACTGGCGGATCCTGGCTGACTGGTGGATCCTGGCTGACTGACGGATCCTGGCAGACTGGCGGATCCTGGCTGAATGGCGGATCTAACTGATCCTGGCAGACTGGCGGATCCTGGCTGACTGGCAGTTCTGGCAGATCCCGGCTGACTGGCGGATCTGGAAGAGTCTGATTGACTGGCAGATCTGGAAGAGTCTGGCTGACTGGCAGATCTGGAATAGTCTGGCTGACTGGCAGATCTGGAAGAGTCTGGTTGACTGGCAGATCTGGAAGAGTCTGGTTGACTGGCAGATCTGGAAGAGTCTGGTTGACTGGCAGATCTGGAAGAGTCTGGTTGACTGGCAGATCTGGAAGAGTCTGGTTGACTGGCAGATCTGGAAGAGTCTGGTTGACTGGCAGATCTGGAAGAGTCTGGTTGACTGGCAGATCTGGAAGAGTCTGGCTGACTGGCAGATCTGGAAGAGTCTGGCTGACTGGCAGATCTGGAAGAGTCTGGCTGACTGGCAGATCTGGAAGAGTCTGGCTGACTGGCAGATCTGGCGGCGCTGGGCAGCCTGGCGGCGCTGGGCAGACTGGCGACGCTAGGCAGACTGGCAGTGCTGGGCAGACTGGCAGTGCTGGGCAGACTGGCGATGCTGGGCAGACTGGTGGCGCTGGGCAGACTGGCGACGCTGGGCAGACTGACGGCGCTGGGCAGACTGGTGACGCTGGGCAGACGGGGGCACTGGCGGCGCTGGGCAGACTGGCGGCACTAGCTGCTCCATATAGGCTGACAGCTCTGGCGGCTTCTTACAGACTGACAGCTCTGTCGGCTCCGTGCTGACTGGCTGCTCCTTGCAGCCTGGCAGCTCCTTGCAGACTGACAGCTCCGTGCAGACTGACAGCTCCTTGCAGACTGACAGCTCCTTGCAGACTGACAACTCCTTGCAGACTGACAGCTCCTTGCAGACTGACAACTCCTTGCAGACTGACAACTCCTTGCAGACTGCCAGCTCCTTGCAGACTGGCTGCTCCATGCAGACTGGCTGCTCTATGCAGACTGACAGCTCTGGCTGCTCCATGTAGGCTGACAGCTCTGGCGGCTCCGTGCAGACTGGCAGCTCCTTACAGACTGGCAGCTCCTTGCAGACTGGTAGCTCCGTGCAGACTGGCAGCTCCGTGCAGACTGGCAGCTCCGTGCAGACTGGCAGCTCCGTGCAGACTGGCAGCTCCGTGCAGACTGGCAGCTCCTTGCAGACTGACAGCTCCTTGCAGACTGACAGCTCCTTGCAGACTGACAGCTCCTTGCAGACTGGCTGCTCCATGCAGACTGGCTGCTCCATGCAGACTGACATCTCTGGCTGCTTCATGCAGACTGACAGCTCTGGCTGCTCCATGTAGGCTGACAGTTCTGGCGGCTTCTTACAGACTGGCAGCTCTGGCGGCTCTGTGCAGACTGGCAGCTCCGTGCAGACTGGCAGCTCCGTGCAGACTGGCAGCTCCGTGCAGACTGACAGCTCCTTGCAGACTGACAGCTCCGTGCAGACCGGCAGCTCCGTGCAGACCGGCAGCTCCTTACAGACTGGCAGCTCCTTACAGACTGGCAGCTCCTTACAGACTGGCAGCTCCTTGTAGACTGGCTGCGCTGAACAGGCGGGAGACTCCGGCCGCGCAGGAGAGGAGAAAGGCTCTGGCTGCGCTGAACAGGCGGAAGACTCCAGCAGCGCTGTAGAGGAGAAAGGCTCCGGCAGCGCTGAACAGGTGGGACGCACTGTAGGCCTGATGCGTGGTGCTGGCACTGGTATGCCGTGCATGCTATGCCAAGCCCACACCTTTCTTTCTACTCTGTCCAATACATCCTCCACACTCTCAGACTCAGCACTCTGCTTCGCCGACAGCTCCAATTCCATCCATGGCTCTGCCCAGGGTCCTTGTCCGTCAAGGATCTCCTCCCAAGTCCATTTATCCAAAGAGTGCAGCCTCTCCCAATGCTGCTGCTGCCTCTGTTGCTTCTCCTGCTGCTGCCTTTGCTCCTGCTGCTGCCTTTGCTGCTGCTGCTGTTGCTCCTGCTGCACCTGTCGCTTCTCCTGCTGCTGCTGTTGCTGCTGCCTCTGTTTACCACGCCGCTTGGTCCTTGGTTGGTGGGTGATTCTGTAACGGTTTTCTAGTGGTGATGAAGGAGAGTCGGACCAAACTGCAGCGTGTCGATTGCGATCCATGTTTAATACAACAAAGAAACACGAACTTACAAAAAACAATAAACAAAACCGAAACAGCCTATCTGGTGCAAACTAACAGAGAGTACACATAGGACACTAAGGACAATCACCCACGACAAACTCAAAGAATATGGCTGCCTAAATATGGTTCCCAATCAGAGACAACGATAAGCATCTGCCTCTGATTGAGAACCACTCCAGACAGCCATAGACTTTGCTAGACAACCCACTAAGCTACAATCCCAATACCACCACCAAAACCCCAAGACAAACACACCACAATTACAAAAACCCCATGCCACACCCTGGCCTGACCAAATACATAAAGATGAACACAAAATACTTTGACCAGGGCGTGACAGTCACTAGTGAAAGTCTAAACACTCCTTGCACATTTTGCTGCCTTAAATTAGATTTTTTCCTATCCTTGCCAAATTTTCCAAGAGAGAGAAACACATACACTAAAACTAAAACATTAAACTTCTTGTGCAGGTTTAACCTCTTTCTTGCTCTGTATTTTCTTGCTTGAGAATCTGCTATTTTCTAAGAAGCAATTATTTTATTGGCCATTTTAATTGAAAACAATCACATTTCCAAAGTGAAAGAAAATTCACAACCAACTTTACTGATCTTGACCAATTTTGACAAAAACAATGGACATATGTTGCCCTAAGATTTGTGCAAAGTTGATAGAATGGATATTTTGGTTTTACCTCTGTCAAGTACATTAACACATGGTCATCTTCAGTATCAACACGATCCACTTGAAATGACCTCCTCAGCTGTGAAGACAAGCCATACATGTTATTCATCTTGCATTGACAACAAAGTTCATTTTCATGTGAAAAATATTTGTCATGGAAAAAGGCCACAGGTAACACCATAAAAGTATGTTATGACAAAAAAACGTACCCTCTCCAAAGAGTCTGGGTCTGGAGCAAATCCAGACAGCATTTTCAAATCCACAATTATCATATTGGTGGTCAGCTCCTTTCCAGAATATCTGTGCAAGAAAAGAGGCCCCTGACATCAAAGTTAGATTTTGACAAGTGCTTGTAAAAATCAAATGAATGGATACTTTGATTATTTTACCACCAAAAATACCAGGTTTCCTGATATGTTTTCTTACTGTTAGGTCCAAACTAGAAATTAAATAACCTATACATATAGTGCCCTCTAATTATTGGGACAGTGAAGCATTTTTTTAACAAACAATGACTATGAGGTTAAAGTGCAGACTGTCATCTTTCATTTCAGTGTATTTGCATCCATACCGGGTGAACCGTTTGGAAATTACAGCACTTTTTCTACATAGTCCCCCATTTTAGGGGACCAAATGTAGGCTATTAGGAAAAATGTACATATGTGTATTAAAGTAGTATAAAGTTAAGTATTTGGTCCCATATTCAGAGCATATAATGACTACATCAACCTTGTCACAACAAATGTGTTGGATTCATTTGCTGTTTGTTTTAGTTGTTTTGGTTGTGTTCCAAATTATTTTGTGCCTAATAGAAATGTATTGTGTCATTTTAGAGTAACTTTAATTACAAATAAGAATATAATATTTTTCTAAACACATCCATATTACAGACACAAAAGTTACAGATGCTAAAATATCCCCCCATTTTTTCTTTTTTACCAACGTCCCCTGTTATTGTAATGGTGAGAGGTTCGCATGTCTTGGGGGTATAATATATGTGCGTCTGTAACGGTCTCACTCATCATCATTCACAATTCATTCAGGATTATCTGTAATCATGGTAGCATCCACATTAATATACACATTTTTAGAATCATATTATATTCTTATTTACAATAAAAGTGACTCCAAAATGACAATACATTATTTACCATTCATTTCTATTGGGCACAAAATAATCTGAAACCAACAGAAAATGCATCCAACGAATTTGTAGAGTGAATATGGGACCAAGTACTTCATTTTTTACTACTTTAATACACATAAGTGAATTTGTCCCAATACTTTTGGTGTCCTAAAATAGGTGGACTATGTACAAAAAGTGCTGTAAATACCCTGACTTAACCTGTAAATATCCTGACTTCAAATCCACACGTTTGGATTATAGAGCCAAAATAAGAAAAACATGTTTCTTAGTCGCAATAATTACGAAGGGCACTGTAGGTACAAAAACACCAATAGAATTGGGTCAAAAACATTTTTAGACATGCTCTATAATAACACTTTGGAGTGTCATCAATGACCTGATTGAAATAATGCTTCAGTAAACGCAAATGTGTCATTCATTCTTACTGAGACTCGAGGTTCAGCGTGACTCTGGGTCTCAAAGAGTTGCTGTTGCAGTCCACCTCTGTCTTCACCTGGATGCTGAGCGTTGTGCTGTCAGTAGGAGTAGGGATGTTGTAGTGGAGCGCCACCTGGGAAAGAGGGAAGAAGTGGTCAGGGGAACAAGGTTGTCTAAAAATATACATTTTACAAGCTTGATTTTTAAAAACTTTTCATAAACTAGATATCAAGCCAGACAAAGCTTCTTAAATGTTTGGACTTCACAGTAATATATAAATCAGATCTTGCCACAAAGGATTGGGAGGAGTGTCTTCACTGACCTGCACTGAGGCACAAGCACTGCCCTTCACTTCCACCGTGTACTTCCCTTCTGTGTCCTGCAGCGCACGCTCCTGGTAGAGAAGCTTGTTGTTTTGGTTCACATTGAAGAGGTGCTGTCCCCCACTGGGAGACTGTACTGTCACTGTGCTGGTGCCCTCTCTACTGAACACTCTGGTGGAGTAGAGAGCCAGGGCCTGGAGGGCCACCACTGTGTCCTAAACACAAACAACAGACAAATGTGTTCAAAATGAATGGAGCTATCCCATTTTACAGAAAGGTTCATTTTACATTAGTTCAGTTCAAGAGTGGCTATTTCTCATATCTATTCATTATCATTTATTGGCTCCATTTCAGCGGTAGTTAGTTTCACCTGGCTTGACATGACAAGAAGCACATAACATGCCTGTGGTGAAATCAAGGTAATAATGCCTCACTACTAGTGCACAGCACAGATTGCCATTTCGGGCCAAATGTGTTTTGGAAGTATACCTGTGTGGAAGAGAAGCCTCCGTAGGCGTTCTGCTGTCTCACCAGCCACCTGACGATGTGGGAGGCGTAGCCCAGGTCAGTGGTAGACAGAGGGGAGGCACTGAGGGAAGCCAGCAGAACGTAGGAGCTGATCTCCACTGCCAGGGAGGCTGAGGTCTCTGAGGAGGTCTGAGTCCAGTGCAGGAGACCACCTGAGGGATGAGGAACACACAGAGAGAGACAGAGCCTAGCTCATTCATCATTATACAGAATATGACAGACACCTGAGTTCTTTGAAATACTAATTTAATTGAGACTAATGTGCCAGATTTGAGGATGGTTTACACTTTTGTGATTACTACATTGCCCAGGTAAGAACAATCAAGGCAAGACAGCACAAACCTCTCTGGATTACAACCAAATTATGTGTACTATATTACATATTTCATCCCTAAAAAATACAACTTTTACATTACTGGGTAGTTTACCAATAAAATGGTCTGACGATGATGTGGAACTCATTTTTCAGATCAACCTCCAGTAACCACTAAAAAACATATACTCGGTATACATATCCAGAAAGAAATTCTCACTCCAATAAATGTTTATAGAAAGTTTGCAAAAATAGATAAGATCTTGCTACCATCTTGCTACCGTCTATTTGTGGAAAAATAACCCTGATTATCCCAGTTAACCTATTTGCTTATGGTCTTGCCTATACCTAGTGACCTGTCTTTAAAATTATTAGCAAAATAAATTCAATATTATTTGAAATGGCAAGCAAGACTTTGGCTTCGGAAAGTATTCAGACCCCTTGACTTTTTCCAAATTTTGTTACATTACAGCAATCTACACAAAATACCCCATAATGACAAAGCGAAAAACAGGTTTAGACATTTTTGCAAATCTATTAAAAATAAACAGAAATACCTTATGTATGTATTCAGACCCTTTGCTATGAGACTCAAAATTGAGCTCAGATGCATCTTGTTTCCATTGACCGTCCTTGAGATGTTTCTACAACTTGATTGTATTCCACCAGTGGTAAATTCAATTGATTGAACATGATTTGGAAAGGCACACACACTTGTCTATAATAGGTTCCGCAGTTGACAGTGCATGTCAGAGCAAAAACCAAGCCATGATGTCGAAGGAATTGTCTGTAGAGCTCCAAGACATGATTGTGTTGAGGCACCGATCTGGGGAAGGGTGCCAAAAAATGTCTGCAGCATTAAAGGTCCCCAAGAACACAGTGGCCTCCATCATTCTTAAATGGAAGAAGCTTGGAACCACCAAGACCCTTCCTAGAGCTGGCTGCCCGGCCAAACTGAGCAATAGGAGAAGAAGGGCCTTGGTCATGGAGGTGACCAAGAAACCGATGGTCACTCTGAAAGACAACCATCTCTGCAGCACTCCACCAATCAGGCTTTTATGGTAGTGTGGCCAGACGGAAGCCACTCCTCAGTAAAAGTCAGTCATACAAAAGTTATACTTTGTTCCGAACTGGTTCTCTATCAGATTAGTAAGGATGTCTCACCCCATGTTCAATAATGGCCTATTCCCTTTATTCAGATTGCAACCTCTCACTTTCGGTTATTTGAAAATGAAATAATCTCCAAAATATCACCATTTTTAAAACAAGCCATAGAAAGTTGTTTGCAATTTCAGTTTAAACCACCAGAATAGACAGAACATATAATACAACAAATACTGTGGTTAAACTCAAATATACTAATTGATTTAAAAAACTACACATTAAGGAAAGAAATTCCACAAATGTACTTTTTAACAAGGCACACCTGTTAATTGAAATGCATTCCAGGTGATTACCTCATGAAGCTGGTTGAGAGAATGCCAAGAGTGCAAAGCTGTCATGAAGGCAAAGGGTGGCTACTTTGAAGAATCTCAAATATAAAATATATTTAGATTTGTTTAACACTTTTTGGTTACTACATGATTCCATACGTGTTATTTCATAGTTTTGATGTCTTCACGATTATTCTACATTCTACTTAGTATCAACACGATCCACTAGAAGTCAACTCCTCAGCTTTGAAGACGTCTTCACTATTATTGTACAATGTAGAAAATAACAAAAATAAAGAAAACCCCTTGAATGAGTAGGTGTGTCCAAACTTTTGACTGGTACTTTATATATTTACAAAAAAAAAATATGGGGGATTGGAAATAGTGCAGACAATTACATTGATGGAAGCTACAATCTATCTGTAAGCTGATCTACCCCCCCCAAAAAAAAAAAAGGATATGTCTCACTCTCTCGTATTGCGACCGTGTCCAGGTGCTGCAGAAGCTGGGCCCGGGTCTCCATGTCCCCTGCCAGGGTAAAGGTGTAGGCCAGCAGAGCAGTAGTGTAGGTGTTGGACAAATCACTGATGGAGTTCTTCAGGCAAGACAAACTGCCGTACAAAACAGGATTCTGGAGCACAAAATAACAGAGCAGCACATTAAGAGACATGTTAGCCTGGTCTCAGATCTGCTAACGGTAACACCTATTCTTATGCCTATTTCTTTGGCTATTTCCAGATAAAAATATTTTGTGGAGATGCTACTTACCGACACTGACATGTTGAGCTCCAGCATTGAAGCAGTGATGTAGGCCGTCAGTGTGACTTTATCTGTCACCCCACCCTATAAAACAATGTCAAAATACTACAATGTGTATTAAAATACAATTCTGTTGAAAGCATCATTCACAACTTCATGGCTGGTCTGATGAGACACACAACTACATCTTCTTCCATCTTCCTTAAGTTTATTATCAATTATACATTTGATAGCAATAAGTACCTTCATTCTGTTATTAAAGAGTTTCCCCAATCTGACAAAACACCCATGTTTGCCTTGCTGACTTTCCAACCAACTCATGCAATCTTTCATTTGCGCCGGGTCAATATAAATGAAAGACTGTGCTTTGCCAAAGGATCGCAAGACAAAAGCAGTCAGCCTGTGGAAAGAGAACTTGATTTGAATGTCCCGTCATAATACCCACATAAGGTTGTCATAAACATGACTTAGAGCTTGACCTTACATGCAATGACAGCTTATTTTAACTTATGTCACATCCATGGTCTGTCAGAGACAATGCCATTTGATTGGTCAATACTTAATTGAAACAAACAGTTATAATGTGTTTACCAGTAGTTGAAAAACACTATACTCACCAAGTATTCCCCGAGCCTTGTCCAAATGTGCTGTACGCACCATCAAAATGCTTGTAGTTCAGCTGCCTTTGGTAACCTGTCGGTGTGTTTTTAGAGTGAACAATAAAGTGACCAAATGTTTTTTATAGTCACTGAGTGTATGCCCTAAGTAGCACTCTATTCCGTATATAGTACACTACTTTTGCCAGGAAAAAATAAGTGCACTATGTAGGGAATAGGCAGGGTAGGGTAGATTACTTTCTAAAAGGTAATCCGTTACAGTTACTAGTTATCTGTCCATAATTGTCATCAGTAACATAAATTGTCGATTACCCAAACTCAGTAACGTAATCTGATTACTTTGTTACTTTTGGATGACTTTCCCCTTAAGAAGCATAGAAGATAAAGTATCCCTCAAACACATTTGGTGACTTGTGGTCAGAAATGCTCAGGTGAAACAAACTCAAACAGCCTTTTCAATGCTGAATTGAATGTCATTGAGGAAACAGAAAGGTGTCAATGTGTTTTTCAGCAAACATTCTTTCTGAATTTAAATTGGCAATAATCTAGATTTTGAAAAGTACCTGTAATCTGATTACAATATTTTAGCTGGTAGCTGATTACAATGACCCTTTTTTTTGGTCATCAGATTACATGGAACAGATTATAGATGTAATCAGTTACTCCCCAACCCTGGGCGTGCCATTTGGGATGCATCCTCAATATTCTCTGATCAAATTATTTCAGTGGGAAAACATCCCGAAGTCCCTACATGTGCTGGGTCAGTGATGCACTGTCGATAAGACACTGTGATGTCATCTCTGCTGGAGCTCTATCATTTACATGATAGCAGGGTCATAGTCATTAGGGCACACTGTGGTGAAACGTAAAAAAAATGTTATTCAATGAAAAAAAAAAGGTTCTGATTGGACAAATCCTGCCCTGTTTCAGTCAGTTTTCTTCCGTTTGGTGTCTAATCAATACGATCTATATGTTGAGGGACTCTTACCACTAGTGAGGAACGTGTTAGCCTTGTCTCGAATTGCTGGAGTGAGCTGCTCTGTGTTCCTCAGGTACTCGAGTATGTAGATATTGGGGGCGAGGAGGGCCATATTCTGCTCTCCACACCCATACGGCATCTGCAGCAGTCCATCCAGGTTCTTGAGGGCCCGACCCAGGATGTCCCCTACAGAGAAACATGGGACTTCTGTAAGACTGACCTCTTTAGCAAACAGCAGCATTATTGCTGGAGAAGGGTTGCTTTTCCCACCACTATGCCTCAAAAACTCACTACACCTCTAAATGATACAATGGTATATTACCCAGGACTGAGAGAGAAATTCGATCAGACCCATCTACCACATTCTTGGGGAGTTGCAGTTCCACCTCCTCTGTCAGAGTTTCTCCTGTGGACACAGATGATAAGATGAATGGAGATGATCAGTTCAATCAAAGTGAACATTCAACATTACTGACCAGTTGGACACAGCAACCAGTTGTAGGTGTCGGTCTTCTCTGTTCCCTCTGCCTGAGAGGAGAGGAGATTGTTTTCAGTCAAAGGCACTAGATGGTATCTGTACATCAGTAAGTTCCATAACAGCAGTAGACTACATACCTTCACTAGCAGGCTCTTTGTAACTGTGTCGATTCGTCCGCTCTCTGGTACGTTCACGATCTCATTGTCACATGCAGTGTGGGACTGGACAGCCTCTGCACTAACGGACACATTCACATCCCCTACACACACATTGACAGACAGAGCACAACACAGGTTACACAACATCCAATACGCTGACTGAGAATACACAACTCAGATTAACATCCATTCTGCTGTTTGAACAGTTGAATGGAGACTGGTGACTTACCCAGGACAGAGGGTGCCATTGTCCAACTAAAGGTCTTTCGTCCATTGGCACACAAGCATGATGAATACTGGACATCATTCAGGGGTGTGAGAGTGTAGTCTAAGGAAGGAGCCGCAGTCACAGAAACCTGCCCAAGAGGAACAATTGTAAGACAACATGGAAAACCAAAGACTGATACACTGGGTGTAATAAAAAATAAATAAACACTGACTAGGCAAACTGCAACAAAACACAACATTTTATACAACTCAAGAAACTCATGAAACAACTCAAGAAACGATCATGATGCAGTGCCGTACCATGATGCACTTGGACAGGTAGTTGAACACAGTGGCCTTCAGTTCAAAATGCTCTCCACGGATGATGGAGTAGGGCAGGGTGAGCTCTAGGAAGAAAGGCTGGAAGACAGTGATCTCCACAGGAGGAGCCAGACCGAAGCCGCCAGGGGCCAGGCAGAATGCCTCTGTCTCCCAGGTGGTGATGGTGTCTGGGACTGTAAGGGGAATGTCTAGTGTTCCAGATTCCCTGTCATAAAGAAGTCAAAGGTCAAACAGAAAGCCACTAAGTGAAAATAGAAACATTTAGCCAAATGGGTAAATTGAGCCACACTTGTTTCTAGGAACCCATACACAAAATGTATAATTTGACCAAATATTTAGTAAGAGGTAATCATTTGATGGAGTCTGTAAAGGAAGAAACCTCATGGAAAAAGTGGCAAGCAACTTATGTCCAAAAACAGATATTAATTTATTGTGTTTGAGGTTTCATGATCCTTGTATCTAAAGTAGATAATTAAGATTGTTCTATACATAATTTGGGGTCTCTACAAGCTACATCGAATGGATAGCACACTAGTTCCCAATTTGGAAATACTCACATTAATAAATAAAATAATGCTGTATTAGATTAATGTTTTTAAACGTTTTAAAATATCTAGTGTTAGGAGTGAAAGTAATCCAAAAGTAATAAAAGGCAATCGGATTACGTTACTCATTTTGAGTAATCGATTACATTGCTGATGAATTTATTTCTCAAGTACTGTAACGGACTACATTTTTCAAGTAATCCGCCCAACCCTTAATGCAAGAGGTTATCCCTGGGATATGACGTAACAGGCCTGGCCTGTGTTAAAAGTGTTTGTTTTTTTAAAGTACAAAGCGTTTGTTAGGTTTTATACTTGTGTTAAAAAATGCTTAAAACGCTTAAAAGACAAAGCTGTTGTGTTTGTGTTGAATTGTGTTTCGGAAATAGAGAGATATGAACCAAGTTACCATCCAACCGTTTTGCGCGCATAAAGTACGTCGGATAAACATTTTTATGGCCTGATGGAAACAGATCATTTGTCTGTAAAAATGTTCAATTGTTGACCCCAATAAATATGCTAGACAAGGTGGGACCTTTTTGTGTCAGTAAAACAAATTATGTGACAAATGGCGGTAGAAACGCTTTTATGCGCAAATATTGATATAATAACCATCATATCTAAGTAAAACTTGGAATCATGCGGTCCTCCCACTACGACTAGGGAAAGTATTAGGCTACAGATGAAATAAATTATGAAGAACTTCATAAGATGGTGAAAGTGCAAGGTGATGAGGTTGATGCTCTTTTAAAATAAATATTGAGGGTTTTATTCTGGTGACATGATGATGGATGCTTGGCCGTCATTTGACAAATAAAAATAATGTCCATAATAATCTCATCATATAGTAAATTTGATGGAAACATCTCTGGTGGGCAAATATGCATGTTGTGTTTATGCAGATTTAAAAAAATATTTGCATGGATATCTGTCCCCAATCGGATGGAAACCTAGCTATGGTTTAAAAAAGTAGTGGTAATATTTAATTCAGTACAGACATTTGTAGGCAGCTTACTTACCCTGTACTGTGGGGTAAGTTGTGCCAAGAGACTATTTTTTTGGGACAAGCTATGTTTACATTAATTCTGATTATTTCAGGGATACGCAACATCCTGAAATATATGAAGATATCTTTGGTAGAAAGAATACTATATTTCCCTTTACGGAGTGATGTTGACTGTAAAAAATGTATAAATTTACACCACGCACCTCTACTCTGTACTGCAGTTTAATGAGGTACAGGTTCCTAATCTGGACCACTAATGTATGTTTTGATATAGGCGGGTTGGTTGTTTTGCAACAAAACCGACACGTACGCAACTTATGGGGCAAAGCAGACAGGGTTGGCTTAGATTGTTGACAACAAGTAAACTATATTTTGCCTCCAAATGTTTATTGAAAACGTAAATACATTTGTACAATGAGAACTTGTATCTCAAATGCATCGTTACAGTTGTTGGTTAGCTAGCTAAAGAATTTTTGCCATATTAGCATAGACATGACTCAAAACATGGTATCAATAACAAGATACAACGAGCCATCGACTATTCTTCACATGGCAGGATCTTGTCATTGTTGCTAACTATCTGACCGTTCAGAATGATAACATCACACAGCCTTCTGCCTCAACGATGCACAAGCATTATTTTTGTGATGTCCTGCCATCCAATCTATAAGGCAACAGCCTCACTGTGCAGTGCTCTTACCCAACTTCCACAAGATCCCATATCCATGTCTCGGGAAGAACGTACGGAATGTCTGTATGGGTGGTGGAGCTGGAGCGGCACTAAATCCATCACCGGGTACTGCACCAGGTCCAGCTTGAACCATGCTCTTCGCGGCTATAGGTTTGGGTTCTTCTCTGTAGTATACTAAAACAAAACAGTCATTCTCGTGTTAGAATCAGCCTGGTCAAACCAGACTGAATGCCGCTTTCAACGGTGATGCGTGCAGTGTTCGGACTGGTTTAATCAGGTGATGGGTTCTGACTTCTAAACTTGAAAAAATGAAATATCCATATCACTGAGGGAGAGAGGGAATGTAGAACATTTCCATTCTGTGAGAACATGTTATTGTTAGACATCAGGAATCCCATGGGAAGGAGAAGGGCCACAGTCTGGTACAAGTCAACAGGACAGCCGTGAGTTGGGGAGGAGTGAGGTATTTGGGCTGAGATCAGGTCAGATGAATTGAGTAAGAACAGATATCACTAAAGTTCTGTCTAGCAACTGGCTGTTCCGATGTGTAAGGAGGAGACCCAGCATAGGAGGAAGGGTTAAATACCAATGCCTGTGGTGCCGAAGAGGATGTCGACGTTTTACATGCCCTCAATCAGCCCGACGAACCGGTGTCTGTATGTAGCCTCGCTACATTTATTGCCTCGCTACTGTATATAGTCTCACTACTATTATTTTTCACTGTCTTTTTACTGTTGTTTTTATTTCTTTACTCGCCTATTGTTCACCCAATACCTTTTTTGCACTATTGGTTAGAGCCTGTAAGTAAGCATTTCACTGTTCGGCGAACGTGACAAATAAACTTTGATTTGATTGTGCGATTTCGTTCATTTTTTCGCGTTTGTAATTTATACTTTAACTTATTTTGTACATAATGTTGCTGCTACCGTCTCTTATGACCAAAAATAACTTCTAGACATCAGAACTGGGATTACTCTCCACGGACTGGAAGAAGCTTTTTCCTTTAACGAGTCGAACGAGAAAGATATTCTCGTCATTTGCATGAATAAAAGATGGAGGAAAAGAGGACGCAGATCAGGTTGCCTTCTGAGAATCCGTAGGCGAGCGAATAAACTCCCAATTCCATCAATTCTTCTTGCTAACATGTAATCTTTGGAAAATAAAAATGGATGACCTATGATTACGATTATCCTACCAACAGGACATTAAGAACTATAATATATTATGTTTCACTGATGTTTCACTTCTGCACCGGCAGAACAGAGAAGCTACTTTTGGTAAGACAAGGGGTAGGGGTGTGTGTCGTTTTGTCATTAACAGCTGGTGCGCGATGTCTCATATTAAGGTCTTAACGCATTGCTCGCCTGAGGTAGAGTACCTTATGATAAGCTGTAGACCACACTATCTACCAAGAGAGTTCGGATCTGTATTATACGCAGCCATCTATTTACCACCACAGACCGATCTTGGCACTAAGACCACACTCAACCAACTATAAGGCCATAAGCAAGCAAGAAAATGCTCACCCAGAAGCGGTGCTCATAGTGGCCGGGGACTTTAATGCAGGCAAACTTAAATCAGTTTTAACACATTTTTACCAGCATGTCACATGTGCAACCAGAGGGGGAGAAAAACTCTAGACTACCTTTGCTCCACACGCTGAGATGCATACAAAGGATGCACGAGAGCACCAGCTGTTCCGGATGACTGTGTGATAACGCTCTCAGTAGCCGATGCGAGCAAGACCTTTTGAACAGGTCAACATTCACAAAGCAGCGGGTCCAGATGGATTACCAGGACGTGTACTCAAAGCATGCACTGACCAACTGACAAGTGTCATCACTGACATTTTCAACCTCTCCCTAACTGAGTTTGTAATACCAACATGTTTCAAGCAGACCACCATTGTCCCTGTGCCCAAGGAAGCGAAGGTAAGCTGCCTAAATGATTACCACCTGTAGCACTCACGTCGGTAGCCATGAAGTGCTTTGAAAGGCTGGTCATGGCTCACATCAACAGCATCCTCTCGGATACCCTAGACCCACTCCAATTTGCATACCGCCCCAACAGATCCACAGATGAAGCAATCTCAATCGCACTCCACACTGCCCTTTCCCACCTGGAAAAAAAGGAACACCTATGTGAGAATGATGTTCATTGACCACAGCTCAGCGTTCAACACCATAGTGCCCACGAACACGCATCACTAAGCTAAGGACCCTGGGACTAAACACCTCCATCTGTAACTGGATCATGGATTTCCTGACAGGCTATCCCAAGGTGGTAAGGGTAGGCAATAACACATCCACCACGCTGATCCTCAACACTGGGGCCCCTCAGGGGTGTGTACTTAGTCCCCTTCTGTACTCCCTGTTCAGCCACGACTGCGTGGCCAAACACGATTCCAACACCATTATTAAGTTTGCTGATGACACAACAATGATCACAACGATGAGACAGCCTATAGGGAGGTCGTCAGAGAACTGGTGCCAGGACAACAACCTCTCCCTCAATGTGAGCAAGATAAAGGAGCTGATCGTGGACTACAAGAAAAGGGGGTGCCGAACATGCCCCCATTAACATCGACGGGGCTGTAGTGGAGCAGGTCAAGAGTTTCAAGTTCCTTGGTGTCTACATCACCAACGATCGATCATGGTCCAAACACACAATGACAGTCGTGAAGAGGGCACGACAAAACCGTTTCCCCCTCAGGAGACTGAAAAGATTTGGCATGAGTCCCCAGATCCTCAAAAGTTCTACAGCTGCACCATCGAGAGCATCCTGCCTGACTGGTTGCATCACCGCCTGGTATGGCAACTTCTCGGCATCTTCAGTACATCACTGGGGCCAAGCTTCCTGCAATCGAGGACCTATATAATAGGCGGTGTCAGAGGAAAGCCCATAAAATTGTTATTGTGTTACTTTATCATTTTTTATTTTATTTGGTAAATATTTTCTTAACTCTTCTTGAACTGCACTGTTGGTTAAGGACTTGCAAGTAAGCATTTCACGGTAAGGTCTACACTTGTTGTATTCGGCGCATGTGATAAATAAAGTTTGATTTGATTTGTGTGGCTATGTCTTTGTCTGTTCAGCTGTCTGACCCTATGGTTGAATAAACTTGGCTTGAGCTTTTCATAGGTTCTAAACAACAGAGTAAAAACTAACACAAGCTATGTTAGAATAACAAAAACCATACATTTCCCAAGATTCACCAAAGACGTGGTAAGGAGGACATCTCACCATAGGGGCGATGGTACTCTTTCCCCTTGTAACTTAGGCAGGAAGGTACTCTTATAACCAAGTTAGTTGCCAGCTTCAGTCCTAGGTTCTACAAATATCAGAATCACAAACAAGAGAGTTCAAAATTAATGAATGTCTCCGTTTAATTTTTCTATTCTATATGTATTTTTGCCTCAAAAAGGCTATTTTAGAAATGTATAATTTAAGAAGATGAATGCATGGTAACGGAATGGTAACTGATTCTTATGAGAGGTGAAAACAGGCTTCAAGTTAAGAGAAAACAAGGAAGAAGTTACCTGAAAAACTTCAAAAGGTCCATTTCTGTCAGTTAGTCCATCTAGGTATAGTTTTAAATATCTCCTTGGTCTTACACGTAAACATGACACTGGATCTTCAAGCTCGTAGGGAATGTATGTTGTCTCCTTGACTGGTAACAAATCAAATATCTGGAATGAGATAATAAGGAGACGTGAAATGACCTTGTTCATTGGGCACCAAACAGAAGGCAGTGACTACTTGGACTTGTCTAATCAGAAATGCTCAATGTCAACAGTGAAAAGGCAACCCCGGGATGCTGGCCTTCTAGGCAGAGTTGCAAAGAAAAGCCATATCTCAGACTGGCCAATAAAAGTAAAATATTAAGATGGGCAAAAGAATATAGACACTGGACAGAGGAACTCTGCCTAGAAGACCAGCATCCCGGTCGCCAGCATCCCATCCCAGTCGCCTCTTCACTGTTGACATTGAGACTGGTGTTTTGCGGGTAATATTTAATGAAGCTGCCAGTTGAGGACTTGTGATGCGTCTGTTTCTCAAACTAGACACTAATGTACTTGTCCTCTTGCTGTGTACCGGGGCCTCCCACTCCTCTTTCTATTCTGGTTAGAGCCAGTTTGCGCTGTTCTGTGAAGGGAGTAGTACACAGCTTTGTACGAGATCTTCAGTTCCTTGGCAATTTCTCGCATGGAATAGCCTTCATTACCCAGAACAAGAATAGACTGATGAGTTTCAGAAGTCCTTTGTTTCTGGCCATTTTGAGCCTGTAATCAAACCCACAAATGCTGATGCTCCAGATTCTCAATCTCAACTAGTCTAAAGACGATAAGTTTTATTGTTTCTTTTTTTCTACTGTGTTATTGACTTGTTTATTGTTTACTCCATGTATAACTGTGTTGTTGTCTGTTCACACTGCTATGCTTTATCTTGGCCAGGTCGCAGTTGTAAATTAGAACTTGTTCTCAACTAGCCTACCTGGTTAAATAAAGGTGAAATATATATATTTTTTAAATCAGCACAACAGTTTTCAGCTGTGCAAATATAATTGCAAAAGGGTTTTCTAATGATCAATTAGCCTTTTAAAATGATAAACTTGGATTAGCTAACACAACGTGTCATTGGAACACAGGAGTGATGGTTGCTGATAATGGGCCTTTGTACACCTATGTAGATATTCCATTAAAAAATCTGCCATTTCCCGCTACAAGTCATTTACAACATTAACAATGTCTACATTCTATTTCTGATCAATTTGATGTTATTTTAATGGACAAAAAAAGTGATTCTGTCAAAAACAAGGACATTTCTAAGTTACCCCAAACTTTTGAACGGTAGTGTATGCTGCTGACTCATGTGAGTATAGTGTAGAGAATCATTGTACCATCTAAACCACTGTGAAATATTGGTGTTTCAGCTGTTTGAAGATGGTGTACAAAACCAAAAGTAAAATAGAAATAGCACACAGAACAGATATACTGCTTCTTAGACTTGCATTCACGTAGATCTATAACTCACATTTCCACTTTAAGTACCAATATGGATATGCTTTCCAGCACACCAAATGGCCCACTGTGAACAGACCCACTCCATATCTACTGTAGTCACTTCTTATTCCCCTGAAGCTGGTTGTTGTGGCCAGCACCACAAAAGCTGTTTATATGGTGGTATGACTGTTGACATTCACTTCAGTGAGCTCTGTTACCTTGTTAGCATCCAGCCTCTTCCCTGGTTCCATGATGTGAACACTCTTGTCCACAGCACTGAGGCCACAGAGGGAGCCGGGCTGGGCCGAGAGCTGCAGGGTGGTCTCCTCCCCTGGGACTGCTTTTGAGGGTGAGAACTCCACAAACACCTGGCACACAGGACATGCATAGGTGTACATGATACACCTTTAGTGTCTGTTGTAAATATGTACCATTTGTGTTAAAGTGGTCGCTAGCTAGCTCGCGTACTCCCTTTAGCGTCAGCATGAGCATTGTCGTCGGGAATGCATTACTATTTAGCATGCTTATTAGCGATTAGCATGTGTTAGCTTTTGTCTGTGGTGCTAGGCAATTTTCGGTTGTAGGTCGCTCATGCTTATTATGTTTTATAATGTGTTGATCTTTCTACATTGCTCTATTGTTTATTTGTGCATCTAGCATGTGTTTGGGTCCAGTTTAGTTTGTTGACATGCAAATAGGCATATTTTCCCATACTGTGCTATAGCCCAAGTTCTCCTATATTTTCTATTACAAAACCACAATTAACGTTAGTATCAGAGAGGGTGGTGTTGTATTTCTGTGTGTGGATCTTCATTAAACCCTAGAACTAGAACTACTGCTTCCTGCTCGTGTTCTGAACGGACACCTGTGGTGGTTGCTTCCAGTCTAAAATCCAGCACCTACGTTTTTATTGGTTCTTCGAATTCATAAACAACCCATATTTTTCACATACATACACACACACACACACCTTGTGTCTGAAGCATTTCTCAGTGGGAAAATTCATGCTGTGGGCGATTATAGCCTCGCTGGGTAGGATACTGTACACCAGGACCTGTACCAACGGCGTCATCTCTGGAACCACGGCCAACTTCAAGGTGACTTCACCCTCAGTTACTGCAAAGCAAGAGCATATCACACTGAGTACGTTTACATGCACCGTAATAATTCGATATTAAACGGATTATGGCTGAAAACAGATTATGCAATAGTCACCTTACTCTTTATCTTAATCGGTGTAAAGCCAAACTCAAAGAAAGCATACACCGATTAAAACACCAGGGGCATATAAAACGTTGGGTATGCACAAAATATGCCCCTAAACATGAATGCCCAGTTTTCACTCAAAAGTTGGTATTTATAAAAACTGAACTTGAAGTGGGAATGTGCCTATCCTCCTGTAAACTTCAGACCATGCCTACGCACAGTTTCTAGTGGTTGAAGTACTGCATTGCAAGATGGCAAAAGTAGCCTCGTGCAGGAATATATGACTCTTATTCATAACAAAAAACAGGTAGCTAAATATAATAATACTACTAATAATAATAATTTTCCCTTAGCGAGAAGAGCGAAAATCGATGTATTTTATCTTTGCGTTCTAAAAGATGCCCATTTCTAATGATTCATTTCATTACCATGATCATTGCAGAATAAATCCTCACCTTTTCTGGCTGTGATGGTTTCATAGGCTACCCACAAAATAGCCTATAGGCCTACAGCAAGTTAGGATAGGTTACTTGAATTTCTCAAACATAATACATATATCATGCAGAATAAATTCCTCACATTTTCTGGCCATAATGAGTTCATATTCCCGAAGTAGCCACACAAAGAAATTACCATGTGCATCGCACACGTAATTGGGCTTATTAGATGTGAAATTACAGTATAATAGCCTGTTTTTAAAACTTTTCGCATTGGACAGGGAGCGCGGTTTATAACATACAGTATTTAACAGGTGAACAGCAGTTGATTGTTTGTATTGAAGTGTGTAGGCTACCACTAAGTAGGCCTACTGTTTTCATTTTAGACAATGTTTCAGAATTCGTGAGCTGTGCAGCATATTTATGTTTAGAGAAAAATTATGCAAAACATTGCATTCAAACGATATTTTTATTTAAGCTTTATTTAACCAGGTATGCCAGTTGAGAACAAGTTCTCATTTACAACTGCGACCTGTGATCTGTTTAGAGGTCCACAACAATTTTCAATTGGTTTTGTCTTTCAGAAATGGCCTGGTAGATTACAGCAAATGTCACTGCAAAATAAATCATTCTGGCAACACCTCCAAAGACATTTGATCAAGTTCAACATGACTATTTCCTGTAGCTACTGTCTTGGCCTAATTCCAATACCTTAAAAGGTGAACGAGGAGCGTTTTCTAGGAGGAGTTATAATGCTTGTTGATTCGCGCACAGATTTATAACAGGTCTGATGTATAATCAGAAACATGCTTATGTATGGCATGCACCAAGTTTATGTATCTCAATATTTGTGTGTGTATGTGCAGTCTTTTCAGAAATGGTGCACGCAGATATTTAGTGTTAAATTTACGCAACGGTTATGAATGAGGCCCCTGGTTTTCTGTACAATCATTCAAATTATTAGTATTTGTAAATACCTTATTCGGTGATGCAAACATGTAAACACCTTAATGGTGTTCCAGCAGTGTATTTGATCTGCTCATGTGCTAGCACCAGCCGAGCGATCTGCCTTCTTTAGCGCAAGGGAAGTGAGTTTGAATGTATGTCGTTTTCACATACACACTTTAAATGTCTGAACTGAGAATCAAGTATGCTTCCCAAAAATAGCATGGTGGCTGTGGTAAAAGTTTATTTTGAACTTGGCTGAACATTTATTTATCAGTAGCCTGATTTCAGACTTCCATGTTAACAGGATTATTAGGGAAAGTGTTCTTCTTGCAAAGCATGTAAACGTTTTAATCTAAGTGTTACATTAATCTGCCTAGCCACAATAATCGCATTATTGTGCGCATGTAACCTTACACACTGTCATTGTCATCAAGCACCTCCCAGTAGGTCCATAATTACTTAATACATCATCCTCACCAGGACTCCCCTGCTGTACAGTAACCTTCATATGTCCATGCTGAAGTATCGCCCCTCTGGATAAGGCCTGGAGGAGGGAAAAACAGTTTCCCCATCAAGTCAGGATTAAGGAGATGATGAGGAGTATTGGTGTTGTATAGGGACATCCTTCCTTTAAAGGTGAGAGGCTGGGACTATGTCTGAAATGACCCTGTTCAAAATAGTGCACTATGGAATAGGGTGCCATTTCGGATGCACCCTGGGTTTGCAGCTTGTCACAACTTGTTTCTGGTTCTACTCACCAGGTAGATGACATCCACGGAGCCCTTTGGGACGGTCTCCCCTACGATAGCATACTGGATGGTGATTGACACTTCCTCCCCACATGCCAGTGGTTTCTCCACCTTCTGAATAGCCAGAGAGCTGGATGTTTTACTGTGAGGGCAGTGGTCCGGATCAGTGAGAGTACGTGGTGCCCCCTGTTGAAATAGGGGACCCTGTATCTAGTGTTCTCTGCTTCTGGTGTGTTGCTAACCTGGAAAGCAACAGAGGGAAGAGAGAGTATAACGAAAGGCCCAATCCCAAATCAACCCTTAGAGCACCACCTCACCCTCTGATAGGATAGGTGGAAGTTTCACCATATTGCTTATTATACCAATGGAATCTTCTCAGATCTCCACAAGAGCATGATAGACCTCAGGGTGTAGGGTCAATGGGGTGATTTGGGATTGAGCATAAAGAGTCTCAGAATCTTTCAAAACCTTAGAAGGAATCATACTTACTATGAGCTTAATATCCTCTTTGGGCATAGTGGTTGTGTTGAGGGAAAAACTGGCAACACCATGACTGTCCGTGGTTAGGTTCTGGAGACGATGTGAGGACCAGCCTTTCTTCTCCAACAGGTAGACTAACATGTCAGAGATAGGTGTGTTGTTGAAGTGAACAACGTTTATCTGAGGAAAAAAGGAGTAATGTCATGCTCATCTGTTTGTCACTGTTACCTACCATTAGTAGTTAAGTAAACAGGAATGTCAAAGAACAAATGGCATCCACAATTCAACAAAGTACAAGGAACAATAACACTGGATCTGGACTTACCTTGCCCTCGATAATTGATCCATGCTCATAGATTTTGGGTGTGTCGACAAACGTGAGTTTTCCAATCACATAGGAGAGCGCTATGTGTTTTTTCTCTGACCGTGTAATACCTGTCAAAGGAAAACAAATGAGAATAGGATGGTTTATTTAACAAGAACACATGCCACCATGATGCACAATTACAGTTCACAATGCAGAAGTCAATTGCAGTGCAGTTTACACAATATTTTAAAACATGATGAAAAACATGTATACAGTGGGACAAAAAATTTAGTCAGCCACCAATTGTGCAAGTTCTCCCACTTAAAAAGATGAGAGGCCTGTAATTTATCATAGGTACACTTCAACTATGACAGACAAAATGAGAAGAAAAAGAAAAAAATCAAGAAAATCACATTGTAGGATTTTTAATTAATTTATTTGCAAATTATGGTGGAAAATAAGTATTGTCAATAATAAGTTTCTCAATACTTTGTTATATACCTTTTATGGCAATGACAGAGGTCAAACGTTTTCTGTAAGTCTTCACAAGGTTTTCACACACTGTTGCTGGTATTTTGGCCCATTCCTCCATGCAGAGCTCCTCTAGAGCAGTGATGTTTTGGGGCTGTTGCTGGGCAACATGGATTTTCAACTCCCTCCAAAGATTTTCAATAGGGTTGAGATCTGGAGACTGGCTAGGCCACTCCAGGACCTTGAAATGCTTCTTATGAAGCCACTCCTTCGTTGCCCGGGCGGTGTGTTTGGGATCATTGTCATGCTGAAAGACCCAGCCACGTTTCATCTTCAAGGCCCTTGCTGAAGGAAGGAGGTTTTCACTCAAAATCTCACGATACATGGCCCCTTTCATTCTTTCCTTTACACGGGTCAGTCGTCCTGGTCCCTTTGCAGAAAAACAGCCCCAAAGCATGATGTTTCCACCCCCAAGCTTCACAGTAGGTATGGTGTTCTTTGGAAGCAACTCGGCATTCTTTGTTCTCCAAACATGACGAGTTGAGTTTACCAAAAGTTATATTTTGGTTTCATCTGACCATATGACATTCTCCCAATCTTCTTCTGGATCATCCAAATGCTCTCTAGCAAACTTCAGACGGGTCCCCCTGTGTGGTTCTGGGATTTTTGCTCACCGTTCTTGTGATCATTTTGACCCCACGGGGTGAGATCTTGCGTGTAGCCCCAGATCGAGAGAGATTATCAGTGGTCTTGTATGTCTTCCATTTCCTAATAATTGCTCCCACAGTTGATTTCTTCAAACCAAGCTGCTTACCTATTACAGATTCAGTAATCCCAGCCTGGTGCAGGTCTACAATTTTGTTTCTGGTGTCCTTTGACAGCTCTTTGGTCTTGGCCATAGTGGAGTTTGGAGTGTGACTGTTTGAGGTTGTGAACAGGTGCCATTAATACAGGTAACAAGTGAAGGACAGAGGAGCCTCTTAAAGAAGAGGTACACAGGTCTGTGAGAGCCAGAAATCTTGCTTGTTTGTAGGTGACCAAATACTTATTTTCCACCGTAATTTGCAAATAAATTCATTAAAAATCCTACAATGTGATTTCTGTTTTTTTCTCATTTTGTCTGTCATAGTGGAAGTGTACCTATGATGAAAATTACAGGCCTCTCTCATCTTTTTAAGTATGAGAACTTGCACAATTGGTGGCTGACTAAATACTTTTTGCCCCACTGTATATAACATTATGGTGTAGCACCGAAGGTCAAACACAGGTCTCCACAATCTAATTAAACATATTGACATCATGCCTTTCACTCTCAATTCAAAAAATGTGTTGTCATTTGATTGCAGGCAAATGTTGTCATCACTTTTCCCAACTCCAAATTCTTGTGATAAATGACTTGCCTGTCCCCTCCTCTTCTACTTTTGCATTAAAACTAAACCTGTCTATGAGCATTTTCTCTCCACCATTCTTTGTGAAAATGGACATGTTGAAGACATGAGAAGCACAGCCAGTTTGGTCCATCTGGGAAAAGCAAGCAGAACCACAGACATTAAGAACTGATTTAATCACATTAAAATGTAATATGTTGGTAAAGACAATTATACTGATGATAGTTTCTTCAGGAAAGCATACAGACCTCTATTGACTCTTTGTGGCAGGGGGCTGTATAATCAGGAACTACTTGTTGAGTTTCCACATCAAATCTCATTGATATCAATACATTGTTCCTTAAAGGTCGGCACAACTCTACCTCTGCTTTTCCAGGTACAGGCTGTCCATACGTGTATCTGATTTTATTTCATAATGAAAAGCATCAAAAACATCATAGATTTCCTACTTAGAGAGACTTAGTATATTATAAACCTCATATGAGACATTACAAAGGCTCATACATGCTGCTTACAACAAGTTAAAATGCATTATACCTGCAGTCTTTAAGTCAAGTACTTTCAACATTGTCAATGCATCTAGACCTGTATTGATAAAGTTGCCGGCTGCGACAGAGCCTGGGCGCGAACCCAGAGTCTCTGGTGGCACAGCTAATGCTGCAGTGCAGCGCTCTAGACCACCCGAGAGGCCCAAATACATTCATATTTAAGTATTTGTTTCCAAATACACTATTTTAAATACCCCTAGGACCAAACAGACATGGGTTGAAATGTATGGAGTATTAAAGTATTTGGATTTCCAAATAAATTCCAATACTGAATTACTTATATTTTTTATTCAACTAGGCAAGTCAGTTAAGAACAAATTGTTATTTACAATGACTGCCTGCCCTGACCAATTGTGCTCCACGTTATGGGACCAATCACAGGCAGATGTGATGCAAACTGGATTTGTACCAGGTACAGCAGTCACACCTCTTGCACTGACATGCAGTGGCTTAGACCACTGCGCCACTCGGTAAATACTTATTTTGAGATGTATGCAAAAGTAATTAAAATAATTAAATTAGTATTTGACTCAAAGTCTGCATTCGTGTAATGCGATTAATTAGACAGTGACATTAGTGGAGTTACACATAACAACAGTGCATTGCAAAACGACGATAGTGTAGACTCACGTTGCACACACTTCTAATTTATACTCCTCTTGAACAATGCTGATCTCATCGGTGAGGTTCATTTTGATCTCAAACTTTGGCAAAACTAGATATAATAGAACAGCAGTTAACTCATGAATGTTCCTGGATTGTGTTTTAATGATTCATCTGCCAGATCCATAATATTACCGAGCATGAAAGGTAAATAAAGAAGCTCAACTTACCATATTTTTCTACCTTGAAGTTATGGTATATTTTGTTATCACCAATCCACACTACAATAGCATAGGATCCTACGGGTGCTTCAGAGTTCAGGGGGTGAGAAAGCTGCAGAATGTTGCCGCTAGATGATGTATTGACCCACTGTCCAATCCTGTTCTGACGAATATCCTGTTTATTCATAGAACAAGGGACACATTTAGCAGGGCACAAGACTGTGGAACGTTCAGATACAAACATGTTATGTAAGCCAAACATGCCTGTCTGACATGTAGAATAAGGAGTCACGTCAGTTCTATTCATGACATTTCTATCTGCAATGTTCTGAAGTTTGCTTACTGAAGGTGGCCCAGATGTGTTCACATAAAGCTGATATGGAGGCTTCTGGTAACTGCCATGTGGAAATGAATGATGACCTACCTAGCTGGTGGAGTCATCGTCTTATCATGTTGTAGTATTTTTGACAAGACTAATAAGGGTCTTACCTCAAGTTCCACAACATTGTACTGTGAAGGACAAAGACAACAGGTTGGTTAATGTTTTATGAATAACTAAAATTCCCCCAAAATGAACTGAGGAGCAAAGCTGTCTACAACTATAGGAATTAGGCAGGTGCTTGGGTTTGTCTCCTCAACTAAATATCACAAGTAGCATTTGCACTGGGACTTTAATATAAATTCAGTAGATTAATTCAATCTCAGGAAAAAAATCCCATACATTCCAATCTGACCTACAGTAAATTAATTGAAAATCCCATGTCCTGTGGTGAATGTTTAAGGACCTAAAATACACACACGCAGGTTTATTTAGAGAACCTCTGCAGAACCTTTGCACTGAGTGCTATGGGTCTCAAATGTTTGTGGAGCCTTATCAAGCAAACATGGCCTAAAGATTTGGATTTTGCCCCATAGTTGTTCAAAACATTTCCCATTTCCAAAGTCTTATTGTTCATGGAGTACTAACGAGATGTGTATAACATGTTGTGGCTAGTTGATTACTGAATTAAAATAACCATTTACAGTATATTGTCCATCATAAGCCTTGTCCCTGTCCATAAGGCAGGAGCCTATGTCCTGTTTCTGTAGAGTGAAGGAGCCTGGACAGGATGCTAGTCTATTGCTGGGCATTAACCTCAATCCATCTCCTTAATGTTCAGTGCCAAGTAGAGGCATCTGATCCCGTTCTTTGGTAAGGCTCGACACCCTAAATCTTCCATTCTCAAGGAGGACACTAACCACAAGGCCGTAGAGTTGAGTTGGTTGGACAATATCGTACATAGTGTTACATGATACCTGATTGCTACATCTATCAGACAGTAATGTGAAACAATCCTTGAGATTGTTTTACTAGCTCTTAAACGCTAGTAAAACCAAATGCATGCTTTTCAACTGATCGCTGCCTGCACCCGCATGCCCGACTAGCATCACCACCCTGGATGGTTCCGACCTTGAATATGTGGACATCTATAAGTACCTAGGTGTCTGGCTAGACTGCAAACTCTCCTTCCAGACTCATATCAAACATCTCCAAACAAAAATCAAATCAAGAGTCGGCTTTCTATTCCGCAACAAAGCCTCCTTCACTCACGCCGCCAAGCTTACCCTAGTAAAACTGACTATCCTACCAATCCTCGACTTCGGCGATGTCATCTACAAAATGGCTTCCAACACTCTACTCAGCAAACTGGATGCAGTATATCACAGTGCCATCCGTTTTGTCACTAAAGCACCTTATACCACCCACCACTGCGACTTGTATGCTCTAGTCGGCTGGCCCTCGCTACATATTCGTCGCCAGACCCACTGGCTCCAGGTCATCTACAAGTCCATGCTAGGTAAAGCTCCGCCTTATCTCAGTTCACTGGTCACGATGGCAACACCCATCCGTAGCACGCGCTCCAGCAGGTGTCTCACTGATCATCCCTAAAGCCAACACCTCATTTGGCCGCCTTTCGTTCCAGTACTCTGCTGCCTGTGACTGGAACGAATTGCAAAAATCGCTGAAGTTGGAGACTTTTATCTCCCTCACCAACTTCAAACATCAGCTATCTGAGCAGCTAACCGATCGCTGCAGCTGTACATAGTCTATTGGTAAATAGCCCACCCATTTTCACCTACCTCATCCCCATACTGTTTTTATTTATTTACTTTTCTGCTCTTTTGCACACCAATATCTCTACCTGTACATGACCATTTGATCATTTATCACTCCAGTGTTAATCTGCAAAATTGTAACTATTCGTCTACCTCCTCATGCCTTTTGCACACATTGTATATAGACTCCCCCTTTGTTTTCTACTGTGTTATTGACTTGTTAATTGTTTATTCCATGTGTAACTCTGTGTTGTCTGCTCACACTGCTATGCTTTATCTTGGCCAGGTCGCAGTTGTAAATGAGAACTTGTTCTCAACTAGCCTACCTGGTTAAATAAAGGTGAAATAAAAAGATTCTTCTGTATTTGTCTTTTTTTAAGTAGTTGAGATACTGATCTAAATGAAGATGAAATAGACGTCATTGTTTTCAATATTCAATCATTTTCAAGACTCACCAGCTGATTGACAGGGCTAAAATTGGTATCCAAGGTGATCACTCTAAACTGCACTGTAAAAAGACAATGAAAAGACAAAGACAAGCACTCAATGAGAAATTTAGAAGCATAATTTAGCAAGACAAACTTTTGACAGCTACTTTGGATAGTATTTTACACTGTTGGTACTATAAGGCCCCAATTCAATCAATTGCAGTTAAAGGAAAACTGCACGGAGTTCGCTGAAAATATTTACACTATCAATATAAGTTGACTGAGAACACATTCTCATTTACCGCAACGACCTGGGGAATAGTTACAGGGGAGCGTAGGAGTGATGAATGAGTCAATTGGAATCAACGGATAATGTCCAGGAGAAGAACAGTTTGTAACATGTGATATGTTGGCTCAAATGCCAGCGTACATATTCTGAGTGAACCCACAGCGGATTTGTTCTTTATCTGCACCTGATGGTGCTGTTTCAAGTGTCTCTGGGATGACAGAGCAAAACATCATAGAAACATGCTCCCACCTAATTGTCCTGTTTCTTAGCAAGGAGACTAATTGTGTAGGTCACTGGCTCTGTGTAAAATTACCTGTTTGTCCTGGATTGTAGATTGGTTTATCCGTTTGGATGAATGTCATCGGACTGTAGGGTTTGATCATGACCTTTCTCTCCTCTGTCGATAGAAACGTTTCACCTCGAACCTCCACCTTAAAGTTTTGCACTTGGTCATTCTCCACCTGAGGGGCCTGTCAGTGAGACAATGAACCAATGACATATGATCCAGTGTGGCTTAGTTGGTAAGAACGTGCTGCAACAATGTCAAGGTTGTGAAGATTCAATCACTTCTCCTTTCATCAGTGTGTTTTTAAAATTATTTTTCTTTAGTACTTAATGTCATCTTTTTTATGTAAAATTTCAGCCAGAATTCCAGAAAAGCCACCACATTGATATCTCCCATCAAATAAGATAGCATTGCACTAAAATGAAGAGATGCATCACAAAGCTGAGAAGTACTGTATACTCTTATTGGAATGGTTCTGGATGTCGACCAGTGCTGGCTGACCTGAAACTGGAAGCAGCGATGAAACTCTTGGTCAGAACTCTCTTGGAGAAGAATTTTGCTCTGCTCATCAACAATCAGAGATATGGTCATGACCAGGGTCTCGTTGGGCTGCAGAAGACTGGCACAAAGCTTGGCCTCTGAGCCTGCCTGGATCACTGCAGGAATGGCTACCATGTAAACCCTAGAGAGAACATATGCCAGCACAGCAGCAAACATACAGGAAAATCAGTACAAAATGAGAGTGCACCTCTAAACAAGAAACTACAGATGTAGGATCTTAATTTCACAAGTATTGTTATAGCAAAATAATCCTGCAGCAACACGATTTGAATGTTTTGTCCATAATGTTGCTTGATATGTGATTCCGCAATTATCTGGACAAAAGTAGGCTACAGGTTGCATGAAAAGTGCAATGCACTAACACATAATATGTGTATTATTATTATTTAAGTAGTCATAATATTATCATAATATGTGTTAGTGCAGGTTTTCAATTAATTTATGTCAAACACAATGCTCGTCTGCATTTCCTGCGGCGCCATGCAGGTAAAATGTGTGTACAGAGTACATGTAACAACAAAATAAACACGTTTATTTTGTCCTCCAAAGAGGAGGGGTGGGCCAAAAAATAATAATAATACTAATTAAGATAAAAAAATAAAGATTCCTTTTTAAAAGCCTATACTTATAGGTGAAATACACAGAACAAATATCCGCAGAAAGGGTAGATGAAAAACAGTTCTAAATTTGCTCAGGACGAGATCTGATTACTAAATTCTAACTGACTGTGCAGATTTACTTACGGTCTTGGAGTTTCTTGACAGACACAAAACCAGTGAAAGCAGGCAAAGAATATCCATCTCCAAACGTGAAGCCCAGAAGGAACCATGACTCAATGAGAGAAATAAAAAACACCAAGTCAGCCTATGTCCCAGTATTCCTACTGGCAAGACTTCCCTACTGCACTGTGTAGAGTACAAGCAGGGGAACTGGTGTAGCCAGGTTGAATGATTGAAGTTAAAGCCTTGTGAATGTTTGACCAATTTGTGTCAACAACAGTGATTTTCAGTGATTGGCAGATTCTCTGGCATGGAGACTACACATGCACCATCAATATACATACAGTACAGTGCAGGACATTGGCTTGCACTATGACCTGATTACATCTCAATAGTTTGCATGCAATGCCTGTTTTTTACTTTGTCCATATTAAAAATATATATATATTTAACTTGGCAAGTCAGTTGAGAACATCTTATTTACAATGATGGCCTACCAGGGAACAGTGTTTTAACTGCCTTGTTCAGGGAAGAATGACAGATTTGTACCTTATCAGCTCGGGGATTCAATCCTGCTACCTTTCGGTTACTGACCCAACGCTCTATCCACTAGGCTACCTGCCGCCCCTTTATAATATACAGTGGGTTAAAAATTATTGGATCCCTTGATAAAGATGACCAAAAAAGACTATAAATGAAAATAATATAAATACATATTACAAACATTGAGCTACAGTGGCAAGAAAAAGTATGTGAACCCTTTGGAATTACCTGGATTTCTGCATAAATTGGTCATAAAATTTGATCTGATCTTCATCTAAGTCACAACACTAGACAGACAGTCTTTTTAAACTAACAACACACAAACAACTATACGTTTTCATGTCTTTATTGAACACACCGTGTAAACATTCACAGTGCAGGGTTGAAAAAGTATGTGAACCCTTTGGAATTACCTGGATTTCTGCATAAATTGGTCATATAATTTGATCTGATCTTCATCTAAGTCACAACACTAGACAGACAGTCTTTTAAACTAACAACACATAAACAACTATACGTTTTCATGTCTTTATTGAACACACCGTGTAAACATTCACAGTTTAGGGTGGGAAAAGTATGTGAATCCTTGGATTTAAAAACTGGTTGACCCTTCTTTGGCAGCAATAAACTCAACCAGATGGTTTCTGTAGTTGCGGATCAGACCTGCACAACGGTCAGGAGAAATGTTGGACGATCCATCTTTACAAAACTGTTTCAGTTTAGCAGTATTCTTAGGATGTCTGGTGTGAACTGCTCTCGAGGTCATGCCACAGCATTTTAAATCGGGTTGAGGTCAGGACTCTGACTGGGCCACTCCTGAAGGTGTATTTTCTTCTGTTGAAACCATTCTGTTGATGATTTACTTCTGTGTTTTGGGTCGTTGTCATGTTGCATCACCCAACTTCTGTTGAGCTTCAATTGGCGGACAGATAGCCTTACATTCTCCTGCAAAATGTCTTGATAAACTTGGGAATTCATTTTTCCGTCGATGATAGCAAGCTGTCCAGGCCCTGAGGCAGCAAAGCAGCCCCAAACCATGATGCTCCCTCCACCATACTTTACAGTTGGGATGAGGTTTTGATGTTGGAGCGCAGTGTCTTTTTCTCCACACATAGTGTTGTGTGTTCCTTCCAAGCAACACAACTGTAGTTTCATCTGTCCACAGAATATTTTGCCAGAAGCACAGTTGAACATCCAGGTGCTCTTTTGCAAAATTCAGACGTGCAGCAATGTTTTTTTTTGGACAGCAGTGGCTTCTTACGTGGTGTCCTCCCATGAACACCATTCTTGTATAGTGTTTTACGTATCGTAGACTCGTCAACAGAGATGTTAGCATGTTCCAAAGATTTCTGTACGATTTTAGCTGACACGCTAGGATTCTTCTTAACCTCATTGAGCATTCTGCCCGTTGCTCTTGCAGTCATCTTTGCAGGACAGCCACTCCTAGGGAGAGTAGCAACAGTGCTGAACTTTCTCCATTTATAGACAATTTGTCTTACCGTGGACTGATGAACATCAAGGCTTTTAGAGATCATTTTGTAACCCTTTCCAGCTTTATGCAAGTCAACAATTCTTCTGGGATCTCTTTTGTTCGAGGCATGGTTCACATCAGGCAATGCTTCTTGTGAATAGAAAACTCAAATTTTGTGAGTATTTTTTTATAGCACAGGGCAGCTCTAACCAACATCTCCAATCTCTTCTCATTGATAGGACTCACATACTTTTCCCAACCTACACTGTGAACGTTTAAATGATGTACTCAAAGTGCTTTGAAAGGCTGGTAATGGCTCACATCAACACCATTATCCCAGAAACCATAGACCCACTCCAATTTGCATACCGCCCAAACAGATCCACAGATGATGCAATCTCGATTGCACTCCTCACTGCCCTTTCCCACCTGGACAAAAGGAACACTTATATGAGAATGCTATTCATTGACTACAGCTCAGCGTTCAACACCATAGTACCCTCAAAGCTCATCACTAATCTAAGGATCCTGGGACTAAACACCTCCCTCTGCAACTGGATCCTGGACTTCCTGACAGGCCGCCACCAGCTGGTGAGGGTAGGTAGCAACACATCTGCCATGCTGATCCTCAACACTGGAGCTCCCCAGGGGTGCGTGCTCAGTCCCCTACTGTACTCCCTGTTCACCCACGACTGCATGGCCAGGCACGACTCCAACACCATCATTACGTTTGCAGACGACACAACAGATGTAGGCCTGATCAACGACGAGACAGCCTATAGGGAGGAGGTCAGAGACCTGGCCGTGTGGTGCCAGGACAACAACCTTTCCCTCAACGTGATCACGACAAAGGAGATGATTGTGGACTACAGGAAAAAGAGGACCAAGCACGCCCCCATTCTCATCGACGCGGCTGCAGTGGAGCAGGTTGAGAGCTTCAAGTTCCTTGGTGTCCACATCACCAACAAACTAACATGGTCCAAGCACACCAAGACAGTCATGAAGAGGGCATGACAAAACCTATTACCCCTCAGGAGACTGAAAAGATTTGGCATGGGTCCTCAGATCCTCAAAAGGTTCTACAGCTGCACCATCGAGAGTATCCTGACTGGTTGCATCACTGCCTGTTATGGAAACTGCTCGGCCTCTGACCGCAAGGCACTACAGGGGGTAGTGCGAACGGCCCAGTACATCACTGGGACCAAGCTTCCTGCCATCCAGGACCTCTATAGCAGGCGGTGTCAGAGGAAGGCCCTAAAAATTGTCAAATACTCCAACCACCCTAGTCATAGACTGTTCTCTCTGCTACCGCATGGCAAGTGGTACTGGAGCACCAAGTCTAGGTCCAAGAGGCTTCTAAACAGCTTCTACCCCCAAGCCATAAGACTCCTGAACATCTTGTCAAATGGCCATCCAGACTATTTACAGTGCCCCCCACACACACCCTCTTTACACCACTGCTACTCTCTGTTGTCTTCTATGCATAGTCACTTTAATAACTCTACCTACATGTACATACTACCTCAAATAACCGGTGCCCCCGCACATTGACTCTGTAACGGTACCCCCTGTACATAGTCTCGCTATTGTTATTTCACTGCTGCTCTTTAATTACTTGTTACTTTTAGCTCTTATACTTATCTGTATTTTTTTAAACCGCATTGTTGGTTAGGGGCTCGTAAGTAAGCATTTCACTGTAAGGTCTACACCTGTTGTATTTGGCGCATGTGACTAATAGCATTTGATTTGATTTGAACTAGACAAAAACATCAAGAGGACCATGACACAACGTTCTAAGAACATCCTAAAAACATTCTTGGGAACATCCCTGGAACAAACCTGGAACAGCAAAAACTTGGACCATGACTGTTTAAATTGAATTAATGTAAATTATGCATTTTAAAGTAAAGTATTCTCATTGATGTGATCACGTGAATTTCATGTTTTTTTTTTTGTAATAACGGAACCACAGATCAAGCAACATTATGGACTAAACGGTCAAATCCTGTTGCTACAGGATAATTTTTCTATGACAATACTTGTTACGGCTTTCTTCCGTCGAAGGAGAGTCGGACCAAAATGCAGCATGGTTAATTCGATACATCTTTAATGAATGATGAAACGAACAATACAAAAACGTAACGTGAAAACCGAAACAGCCTAAACTGGTGCAAACTAAACACAGAAAGACAGGAACAAACACATAGTGAAACCCAGGCTACCTAAATATGGTTCCCAATCAGAGACAACAAGAATCACCTGACTCTGATTGAGAACCGCCTCAGGCAGCCATAGACTATGCTAGACACCCCTACTCAGCCACAATCCCAATACCTACTAAAACCCCAATACAAAAACACAACACAAAATAAACCCATGTCACACCCTGGCCTGACCAAATAAATATATAAACACAAAATACAAAGACCAGGGCGTGACAATACTGGTCAAATTAAGATCCTACATTACATCTGTAGTTTCTTGTTTAGAGGTGCCCTATCATTTTGTACAGATTTTCCTGTGTGTGTATGGTCTCTGTAGTGTTTACATGGTAGCCATTCTTGCAGTGATCCAGGCAGGCTCAGAGGCCAAGCTTTGTGCCAGTCTTCTGCAGCCCAACGAGACCCTGGTCATGACCATATCTCTGATTGTTGATGAGCAGAGCAAAATTCTTCTCCAAGAGAGTTCTGACCAAGAGTTTCACCGCTGCTTCCAGTTTCAGGTCAGCCAGCACTGGTCGACATCCAGAACCATTCCAATAAGAGTATACAGTACTTCTCAGCTTTGTGATGCATCTCTTCATTTTAGTGCAATGCTATCTTATTTGATGGGAAATATCAATGTGGTGGCCTACCAAAACTTTTCTGGAATTCTGGCTGAAATTTTACATAAAAAAGATGACATTAAGTACTAAAGAAAAATAATTTTAAAAACACACTGATGAAAGGAGAAGTGATTGAATCTTCACAACCTTGACATTGTTGCAGCACGTTCTTACCAACTAAGCCACACTGGATCATATGTCATTGGTTCATTGTCTCACTGACAGGCCCCTCAGGTGGAGAGTGACCAAGTGCAAAACTTTAAGGTGGAGGTTCGAGGTGAAACGTTTCTATCGACAGAGGAGAGAAAGGTCATGATCAAACCCTACAGTCCGATGACATTCATCCAAATGGATAAACCAATCTACAACCCAGGACAAACAGGTCATTTTACACAGAGCCGGTACACAGTCTGCTGGACTGGTTTGCTCTGTCATCACATGTTGCTCCTAAAAGACATTTGAAACAGGACAGTAAAGGTCCAGATAACAAAAAAATCCACTGCAGGTTCACTCAGAATATGTACACTGGAGTTTGTACCAACATACCCAATGTTACAAGCTGTTCCTCTCCTGGACATTATCATTGGATATTGATAGTGTAAATATTTTCAGAAAAACGCAGTGCAGTTTTCCTTCATCTGAATTGGGGTCTTAGTACCAAAGGTGAAAAATATTATCCAGAGTAGCTGTCGAAAGTTTGTCTTAGAAAAATTCTGGTAAAAATCCCAGGTTTTCCAGAAATCCCGGTTGAAAGATTCCTGGAGTCTGGAAATCCTTCAATGGGGATTTCTGGAAAACCAATTAAAGTTAGCAAAATGATGCTTCTAAAACTAAAACACATGCTTTTTCAGTTCTGCCCACAAATGTTCTATAGGATTGAGGTCAGGGCTTTGTGATAGCAACTCCAATACCTTGACTATGTTGTCCTTAAGCCATTTTGCCACAACTTTGGAAGGATGCTTGGGGTCATTGTACATTTGGAAGACCCATTTGCGACCAAGCTTTAACTGATGTCTTGAGGTTTTGCTTCAATATATCCACACAATTGTCCTTCCTCATGTTGCCATCTATTTTGTGAAGTGCACCAGTCCGTCCTGCAGCAAAGCACCCCCATAACATGATGCTGCCGCGCCTGTGCTTCACGGTTGGGATGGTGTTCTTCGGCTTGCAAGCCTCCCCTTTTTCCTCCAAACATAACGATGGTCATTATGGCCAAACAGTTATATTTTCGTTTATTCAGACCAGAGGACATTTGTCCAAAAAGTACAATCTTTTTTCCCCATGTGCAGTTGCAAACCTTAGTCTGGCTTTATTATGGCTGTTTTGGACCAGTGGCTTCTTCCTTGCTGAGTGGCCTTTCAGGTTATGTCGATATACCAATAGTGGATATAGATAGTGGATATAGATACTTTTGTACCCGTTTCCTCCAGCATTTTCACAAGTTCCTTTGCTGCTGTTCTGGGATTGATTTGCACTTTTCGCACCTAAGTACGTTGGTCCCATGGTGTTTATACTTGCGTACTATTGTTTGTACAGATGACCGTGGTACCTTCAGGCGTTTGGAAATTGCTCCCAAGGATGAACCAGACTTGTGGAGGTCTACAATCTGTTTTTGGGGGTCTTGGCTGATTTATTTTTATTTCCCCATGATGTCAAGCAAAGAGACACCGAGTTTGAAGGTAGGCCTTGAAATACATCCACAGGTACACCTCCAATTGACTCAAATGTTATCAATTAGCCTATCTGAAGCTTCTAAAGCCATGACATCATTTTCTGGAATTTTCCAAGCTGTTTAAAGGCACAGTCAACTTAGTGTATGTAGACCTCTGACCCACTGGAATTGTGATACAGTGAATTAGAAGTGAAATAATCTGTCTGTAAACATTTGTTGGAAAAATTACTTGTGTCATGCACAAAGTAGATGTCCTAACCAACTTGCCAAAACTATAGTTTGTTGACAAGAAATTCGTGGAGTGGTTGAAAAACGAGTTTCAATGACTCCAACCTAAGTGTATGTAAACTTCTGACTTCAACTGTATGTAAGCTATACAGTGTATAGCAGATTAAAAATCACCCCCAGACAGACGGACTGTGCGAGAGGCTGACTAAAACCATCATGAGCATGTTAAGATGTGTTGTGGATAAGGACAGGAAAAATTGGGACATGCTTTTGCCCCACCTTATGTTTGCCCTGCGCCAAGTTCCTCAAGCCTCTACCAGGTTCTCCCCTTCGAGTTGTTGTACGGGCGACCATGCAGAGGCATTTTGGATTTAGCAAAAGAAGCCTGGGAGAACCGACCAATTCCCTACCGCTCGTTCATTGAGCACGTAGTCCTAATGTAGAATAGGGTAGTTTTATATGTAGTAAATGTATTATGTAGTAAATACTACAGTAATGTCCACAAAAACACAACAGTTTTTATACCACAGAATTTAATTAGCATTTACCCTGCTCATTCTCCTCCCCCATATCACATTTGTGCCACCCTTAAGTGAGAAACCTACCATATATTGTGTTCCCTACAGGTTATAGTTCAGAGCTTCTGCTCTTCTCTATAACCTATCTGTTCAGACCCCAGTCCTACCGACCTACAGGTTATGGAATATTTGCTCTTGTTGTATTTCTCCCGGAGGGTTCCTGAAGGAGAAAGCCTACACTTTTATATGTTGTGATAATTGCGTTGTTATCTCTATAAGCAGTTAGTTCATATGCCTTGACACTGTGATAGGCCGAGACAATAAGAAATCAATTCAACCACACCTTCATTTGATCACAAAACTGGAGAGCAACCTCTATCCAGTGAAGTCCACAAAGCATATTGCATGTAACAAACAGTTGAATGATCAAGCAACTTAATGTTTCTGACATTTTCTGACTACTAAACAACTATTGATTTCGAATCAGAGTTACAGCAAGTCACAAAGAAAACAGGAGCTGCCTCCACTATTCCAGCACCACTTCAACATTTCAACATCATCAAATCACCTCTGCTTAGTCTCATACAATGACCAATCAAATAAACCAAAAAATGATTTAGTCCAATCAACGTAAGGTAAATATTAAGGTAAATATGATGTGCCTGTCCATGGTTCCGATTTCTGTCTTTGTGTGTGCTCGTCGTCCCTCAGGGGGTCTCCTGCACTGGACTCAGACCTCCTCAGAGACCTCAGCCTCCCTGGCAGTGGAGATCAGCTCCTACGTTCTGCTGGCTTCCCTCAGTGCCTCCCCTCTGTCATTGCCACTGACCTGGGCTAGAAAAAGAAAGAGTATTCAATCACACTCCACTTTAGATGTCAATACAATACATCCTGTTTTTTTGCTCAGAGAAAATGCAACTCAAGCCCACTTGATTGGACAGTAGCTCTTTAAACCCCCCTCCCAAATCCTCTTATTTTTCCTCCTGCTCTCTTCATTTGTGCCCTGCCCAGCCTACAACAGTGATTCTCAGATTTCTGTGCTCTTATATTGCCATTGCTGAAGCAAGAACCACATGAACATCGAAGACAACCCTGAAATACAGTCAACAGTGACAACGGTAAGATAAGACATTTCCCTCTTGAAATATTGCATGGAAATAAACCTGTAAACCTATATTGCCTTGCATTATGCCTAGGAATCAAATCAAATCAAATGTATTTATAAAGCCCTTCGTACATCAGCTGATATCTCAAAGTGCTGTACAGAAACCCAGCCTAAAACTCCAAACAGCAAGCAATGCGGGTGTAGAAGCACGGTGGCTAGGAAAACTCCCTAGAAAGGCCAAAACCAAGGAAGAAACCTAGAGAGGAACCAGGCCATCTGGGGTGGCCAGTCCTCTTCTGGCTGTGCCTGGTGGAGATTATAACAGAACATGGCCAAGATGTTCAAATGTTCATAAATGACCAGCATGGTCGAATAATAATAAGGCAGAACAGTTGAAACTGGAGCAGCAGCATGGCCAGGTGGACTGGGGACAGCAAGGAGTCATCATGTCAGGTAGTCCTGAGGCATGGTCCTAGGGCTCAGGTCCTCCTCCGAGAGAAAGAGAGAATTAGAGAGAGCACACTTAAATTCACACAGGACACTGAATAAGACAGGAGAAGTACTCCAGATATAACAAACTGACCCTAGCCCCCGACACATAAACTACTGCAGCATAAATACTGTAGGCTGAGACAGGAGGGGTCAGGTGACACTGTGGCCCCATCTGAGGACACCCCCGGACAGGGCCAAACAGGAAGGATATAACCCCACCCACTTTGCCAAAGCACAGCCCCCACACCACTAGAGGGATATCTTCAACCACCAACTTACCATCCTGAGACAAGGCTGAGTATAGCCCACAAAGATCTCCACCATGGCACAACCCAAGGGGGGCGCCAACCCAGAGGAACCGGCCAGGCAGAGACAGCAAGGGCGGTTCGTTGCTCCAGAGCCTTTCCGTTCACCTTCCCAGTCCTGGGCCAGACTACACTCAATCATATGACCCACTGAAGAGATGAGTCTTCAGTAAGGACTTAAAGGTTGAGACTCTGACATGGGTAGGCAGACCGTTCCATAAAAATGGAGCTCTATAGGAGAAAGCCCTGACAATTAGGAGGCCTGCGTCTTGTGACCGTAGCATACGTGTAGGTATGTACGGCAGGACCAAATCAGAGAGATAGGTAGGAGCAAGCCCCTGTAATGCTTTGTAGGTTAGCAGTAAAACCTTGAAATCAGCCCTTGCTTTGACAGGAAGCCAGTGTAGGGAGGCTAGCACTGGAATAATATGATCAAATTTTGGGGTTCTAGTCAGGATTCTAGCAGCCGTATTTAGCACTAACTGAAGTTTATTTAGTGCTTTATCCGGGTAGCCGGAAAGTAGAGCATTGCAGTAGTCTAACCTAGAAGGGACAAAAGCATGGATAAATTTTTCTGCATCATTTTTGGACAGAAAGTTTCAGATTTTTGCAATGTTACGTAGATGGAAAAAGCGGTCCTTGAAATGGTCTTGATATGTTCTTCAAAAGAGAGATCAGGGTCCAGAGTAACGCCGAGGTCCTTCACAGTTTTATTTGAGACGACTGTACAACCATTAAGATTAATTGTCAGATTCAACAGAAGATCTCTTTGTTTCTTGGGACCTAGAACAAGCATCTCTGTTTTGTCCGAGTTTAAAAGTAGAAAGTTTGCAGCCATCCACTTCCTTATGTCTGAAACACATGCTTCTAGCGAGGGCAATTTTGGGGCTTCACCATGTTTCATTGAAATGTACAGCTGTGTGTCATCCGCATAGCAGTGAAAGTTAACATTATGTTTTCGAATGACATCCCCAAGAGGTAAAATATATAGTGAAAACAATAGTGGTCCTAAAACGGAACCTTGAGGAACACCGAAATTTACAGTTGATTTGTCAGAGGACAAACCATTCACAGAGACAAACTGATATCTTTCCGACAGATAAGATCTAAACCAGGCCAGAACTTGTCCGTGTAGACCAATTTGGGTTTCCAATCTCTCCAAAAGAATGTGGTGATCGATGGTATCAAAAGCAGCACTAAGGTCTAGGAGCACGAGGACAGATGCAGAGCCTCGGTCTGATGCCATTAAAAGGTCATTTACCACCTTCACAAGTGCAGTCTCAGTGCTATGATGGGGTCTAAAACCAGACTGAAGCATTTCATATACATTGTTTGTCTTCAGGAAGGCAGTGAGTTGCTGCGCAACAGCCTTTTCTAAAATTTTTGAGAGGAATGGAAGATTCGATATAGGCCGATAGTTTTTTATATTTTCTGGGTCAAGGTTTGGCTTTTTCAAGAGAGGCTTGTTTACTGCCACTTTTAGTGAGTTTGGTACACATCCGGTGGATAGAGAGCCGTTTATTATGTTCAACATAGGAGGGCCAAGCACAGGAAGCAGCTCTTTCAGTAGTTTAGTTGGAATAGGGTCCAGTATGCAGCTTGAAGGTTTAGAGGCCATGATTATTTTCATCATTGTGTCAAGTGATATAGTACTAAAACACTTGAGCGTCTCTCTTGATCCTAGGTCCTGGCAGAGTTGTGCAGACTCAGGACAACTGAGCTTTGAAGGAATACGCAGATTTAAAGAGGAGTCCGTAATTTGCTTTCTAATAATCATGATCTTTTCCTCAAAGAAGTTCATGAATTTATCACTGCTAAAGTGAAAGCCATCCTCTCTTGGGGAATGCTGCTTTTTAGTTAACTTTGCGACAGTATCAAAAAGGAATTTCGGATTGTTCTTATTTTCCTCAATTAAGTTAGAAAAATAGGATGATCGAGCAGCAGTAAGGGCTCATCGGTACTGCACGGTACTGTCTTTCCAAGCTAGTCGGAAGACTTCCAGTTTGGTGTGGCGCCATTTCCGTTCCAATTTTCTGGAAGCTTGCTTCAGAGCTCGGGTATTTTCTGTGTACCAGGGAGCTAGTTTCTTATGAGAAATGTTTTTAGGGGCAACTGCATCTAGGGTATTGCACAAGGTTAAATTGAGTTCCTCTGTTAGGTGGTTAACTGATTTTTGTCCTCTGGCGTCCTTGGGTAGACAGAGGGAATCTGGAAGGACATCAAGGAATCTTTGGGGTGTCTGAATTTATAGCACGACTTTTGATGTTCATTGGTTGGGGTCTGAGCAGTTTATTTGTTGCAATTGCAAACGTAATAAAATGGTGGTCCGATAGTCCAGGATTATGAGGAAAACATTACGATCCACAACATTTATTCCATGGGACAAAACTAGGTCGAGAGTATGACTGTGACAGTGAGTAGGTCCAGAGACTTGTTGGACAAAACCCACTCGAGTCGATGATGATGATTCCGAAAGCCTTTTGGAGTGGGTCTGTGGACTTTTCCATGTGAATATTAAAATCACCAAAAATTAGAATAATATCTGCTATGACTACAAGGTCCGATAGGAACTCAGTGAGGAACGCTGTATATTTCCCAGGAGGCCTGTAAACAGTAGCTATAAAAAGTGATTGAGTAGGCTGCATAGATTTCAAGACTAGAAGCTCAAAAGACGAAAACGTCATTTTTTTTTGTAAATTGAAATTTGCTATCGTAAATGTTAGCAACACCTCCGCCTCTGCGGGATGCACGGGGATATGGTCACTAGTGTAGCCAGGAGGTGAGGCCTCATTTAACACAGTAAATTCATCAGGCTTAAGCCATGTTTCAGTCAGGCCAATCACATCAAGATTATGATCAGTGATTAGTTCATTGACTATAATTGCCTTTGAAGTAAGGGATCTAACATTAAGTAGCCCTATTTTGAGATGTGAGGCATCATGATCTCTTTCAATAATGACAGGAATGGAGGAGGTCCTTTTCCTAGTGAGATTGGTAAGGCGAACACCACCATGTTTAGTTTTGCCCAACCTAGGTCGATGCATAGACGGTCTGTCGTGGAAATTTCCTCTATTTACCAAATATGGGAGCAAACCACACACACAAGTCAGAGTTAGTTATAAAAGTCCATCTTTAATTATATAAGCTCTATAGCATTTTGACTTTCAACAGTTCAGTATCTCTAATGAAAAGTTGAGAGTCCCCACACAATGGAAAAATGGGATCCTTTATAGCAAAGATCACACATAGTCAGACAGCATAGACATAATTAATCGTTCAGCTTTGTCTCCTTTCCCAAACCCCAGAACCAAAAACCAATCCTCCATATCAACAGGCATATATCAAATTGTCATTTAGATACAACCCACTCTAAATACAAACTCCTGGACAAACTCACGGAGAGGAGAATGAGGCTATAGGTTAAGATAGAAACAACATTAGAGGGAGCATAGAATGATTCCAGACACTGCCACCCTCCTTTCCCCACTGGGAAAGGTAGGGAGTAAAAGATATGTTTACACATGATGACACTTTGACCTCTCCCCTCTCAGCGGCCCATGCAACTTAGTCTTGACATAGAACAGATAACTGCAACCTCGCCACAGTATTATACAAAAATAAACATTCTGATGAGAAGTAACTTACACACATTAGATAAATATAAAACATCTTACATATGTTACCAACAAATTCTGAATCTTCCCTAACAGGTCTCAATGGTGATAGCTGAGCTGACTACACTGACTGTGCTAGTGGCAGACTCCACTATGCTGGCAGGCTGGCTAACAGCCTCCTGCCTGGCCTGCACCCTATTTCATTGTGAAGCTAGAGGAGTTAGAGCCCTGTCTATGTTGGTAGATAAGATGAGAGCACCCCTCCAGCTAGGATGGAGTCTGTCACTCCTCAGCAGGTCAGGCTTGGTTCTGTTTGTGGGTGAGTCCCAGAAAGAGGGCCAATTATCTACAAATTCTATCTTTTGGGAGGGGCAGGAAAACAGTTTTCAACCAGCGATTGAGTTGTGAGACTCTGCTGTAGAGCTCATCACTCCCCCTAACTGGGAGGGGGCCAGAGACAATTACTCGATGCTGACACATCTTTCTAGCTGATTTACACGCAGAAGCTATGTTGCGCTTGGTGACCTGACTGTTTCATCCTAACATTGTTGGTGCCGACGTGGATAACAATATCTCTATACTCTCTACACTCGCCAGTTTTAGCTTTAGCCAGCACCATCTTCAGATTAGCCTTAACGTCGGTTGCCCTGCCCCCTGGTAAACAGTGTATGATCGCTGGATGATTCGTTTTAAGTCTAATACTGGGGTAATGGAGTCGCCAATGACTAGAGTTTTCAATTTGTCAGAGCTAATGGTGGGAAGCTTCGGCGTCTCAGACCCCGTAACAGGAGGAGTAGAGACAAGAGGAGGCTCGGCCTCTGACTCCCTCTTAATGGGGAAAACCGGTTGAAAGTTTCTGTTTTTGCTGAAAATGAGCGACACTGGTTGAGCAATCCTACAGCATTTCCTTCCAGAAACCGTGAGAAAGTTGTCCGGCTGCGGGGACTGTGCCAGGGGATTTATACTACTATCTGTACTTACTGGTGGCACAGACGCTGTTTCATCCTTTCCTACACTGAAATTACCCTTGCCTAACGATTGCGTCTGAAGCTGGGCTTGTAGCACAGCTATCCTCGCCGGGAGGCGAATCAAAAAATGTATATTATGAGTACAGCGACTGCAATTAGAAGGCATCATGTTAATGTTACTACTTAGCTCCGGCTGTTGGAGGTCCTGACCAACCGTGTCCAGATAAAGCGTCCGGAGTGAAAAAGTTGAGGGAAAAAACAAAAATATAAATGGTAATTAAAAGTAAAAACCGTAAAGTTGTCAGGTAGCAAAATAGTTTGGCAACAAAACGCAAAGCAACACGTAAACAAGTCTGCAAATTGTGACCGTGCAAAAATCAGCTTACCACATGGTGATTTTCAACTTAACCCAAGACAAATATTTTGACTATATTGGCCCACACAGCCACAATGATGCAATTTCATGCTAGGTTTAGGACATCACATTTAAGGCGCTATAGAGATCCCAGCTGATGTATAGAACAATATTGCAATTATCTACTTTGGTTTAGATACCTCTCATAGTGAAACCGCTAACACAATGAATTTGACCTGGTGAAAATCTGTTTTTAATAAACCAACTTTTTCCATGTGGTTTCTTCCTTCACAGACTCCATGAAATGATGTCCTCTTCCTAAAGATTTGGTCAAATGATTCATTTTGTGTATGGTTTCCTAGAAACAAGGGAGGCTCAATTTACCCCTTTTTGCTCAACTTGGCCCACTTTTCCCTCGGCCAGATTTCTCTTAGGAAAGAGGTCCTCAATGGGGCAAGCTTAAATACATTTTAAAAATCTAAAGAAACATTGTTCAAAGAATTTGTAAGTCATACCAATGTTCTCTATGGGACACTTAGTGGCTTTCTGTTTGAACTCTGACCTCTGTTTTACAGGGAGTCTGGATCAGCAGATGTGCCCCTCTAATAATTATCTTCTTAGGGAGGATGTTCCCTCCTAGAGCTCAAATCAGCGGGTAATCAGCGGATATTTTAGAGCGTCACTGATAGTATTAGATAAAATTCAAACTTTCATTAAAACACACATGCAAGGTAGTGAATTAAAGCTACACTCGTTGTGAATCTAGCCACCGAGTCAGATTTGTAAAATGCTTTTCGGCGAAAGCATGAGAAGCTATTATCTGATAGCATGTAACACCCCAAAAGACCCGTAGAGGATGTAAACAAAAATAATTAGCGTAGTCGGCGCTACACAAACCGCACAATAAAATATAAAACATTCATTACCTTTGACCATCTTCTTTCTTGGCACTCCTTGATGTCCCATAATCAATACTGGGTCTTTTTTGGATTAAATCGGTCCATATATAGCCTAGATATCGATCTATGAAGACTGTGTGATAAACGGAAAAAATAGCGTTTCATAACGTAACGTCATTTTTTAAAAGTTAAAAAGTTGACGATAAACTTTCACAAAACACTTCGAAATACCTTTCTAATACAACTTTAGGTATTACTACACGTTAATAAGCTATAAAAATCATCAGGAGGCGATGTAAATCGTTAGCTGGTCGTGTGGAAAAAATGTCCGGAAAAACACAGAGACAATGCCTCGAGTTGGTGGTCGGAGGGAATCGGTTCCCTTTGGTCGGATCTACCAAGAATCAAATCAGAATCAAATGAGAAGACTCTATACATCCTGTGGAAGCTGTAGGTACTGCAAGCTCGGCCTCATTTAATACGGTTCACCTTTAACAATTCATGGAAGTGGCGCATGGATATTTTTTTCCATCTCCAGTGATCAGATTTTCCTGCGCTTTTCGATGAAACAGACGTTCTGTTATAGTCACAGCCGTGATTTAAACAGTTTTAGAAACGTCTGAGTGTTTTCTATCCACACATACTAATCATATGCATATACTATATTCCTGGAATGAGTAGCAGGGCGCTGAAATGTTGCGCGATTTTTAACAAAAAGCTGCGAAAATTCGCAGCCTCCCTAAGAGCCCCTTAAGGTTCCAGACACCATCACCTCCTGGGAGTCAGAGGCATTCTGCCTGGCCCCTGGTGGTTCCGGTCTGGCTGCTCCAGTAAAACTTACAGTTTTACAGCACTTCTTCCCAGAAATCCCCTTGCCTTACGCCATCATCCGTGGAGAGCATTTTGAGCTGAAGGCAACTGTGTTCAACTACCTGTCCAAGTGCATCATGGTACGGCACTGCATCATGATCGTTTCTTGAGTTGTTTCATGAGTTTCTCGAGTTGTATAAAATGTTGTGTTTTGTTGCAGTTTGCCTAGTCAGTGTTTATTTATTTTTTATTACACCCAGTGTATCAGTCTTGGGTTTTCCATGTTATCTTACAAGTGTTCCTCTTGGGCAGGTTTCTGTGACTGCGGCTCCTTCCTTAGACTACACTCTCACACCCCTGAATGATGTCCAGTATTCATCATGCTTGTGTGCCAATGGACAAAAGACCTTCAGTTGGACAATGGCACCCTCAGTGCTGGGTAAGTCACCAGTCTCCATTCAACTGTTCAAACAGCAGAATGGATGTCAATCTGAGTTGTGTACTCTCAGTCAGCGTATTGGATGTTGTGTAACCTGTGCTGCACTCGGTCTGTCAATGTGTGTGTAGGGGATTTTAACATCCAGAGCCTGTCCAGTCCCACGCTGTGTGTGACAATGAGATTGTGAAAGTAAAGGAGAGAGGACGCATCTACAAAGTCACACAGAGCCTGCTGGTGAAGGTATGTAGCCTATTGTTGTGGTGGAACCTAGTGTTAGGTTGTACATATACCATTTTGTGTAACTGCCTCTGACTGAAAAGTATCTCCCTCTCTATTCATCTCCTCCAATTCTCTACATTCTCTCCTCTCTCTGCTCTATCACTCTCTCTCAGGCGGAGGGAACAGAGAAGACCGACACCTACAACTGGTTGCTGTGTAATGCATGAACGTTGAATGTTCACTTTTATTGAACTGATCATCTCCATTCATCTTATCATCTGTGTCCACTGGAGAAACTCTGACAGAGGAGGTGGAACTGCAACTCGCCAAGAATGTGGTGGATGGATCTGATCGAATTTCTCTCTCAGTCCTGGGTAAAATAAACCCTTGTATTGTTTAGAGAGACATAGTGAGTTTAGAGAGGTGTAGTGGTGAGATAAGCCATAAGGTCAAAGGAATTGTACGTTCAGCTCTGAGACAGGATTGTGTCGAGGCAAAGATCTGGGGAAGGGTACCAAAAAATGTCTGCATTATTGAAAGTCCCCATCATTCGTAATACATGGAAGAAGTTTAGAACCACCAAGACTCTTCCTAGAGCTGGCTGCCCGGCCAAACTGAGCAATTGGGGTAGAAAGGGCTTTGGTCAGGGAGGTGACCAAGAACCCGACGGTCACTCTGACAGAGCTCCGGAGTTTGTCTGTGGAGATGGGAGATACCTTCCAGAAGGACAACCATCTCTGCAGCACTCCTTGGCCTGAATGCCAAGCGTCACGTCTGGAGGAAACCTGGCACCATCCTTACGGTGAAGCATGGTGGTGGCAGCATCATACTGTGGGGAAGTTTTTCAGCGGCAGGGACTGGGAGCCTAGTCAGGATTGAGGGAAAGATGAATGGAGAGAGATCCTTGATGAAAACCTGCTCCAGTGCGCTCAGACCTCCGACTAGGGGAAGGTTCACCTTCCAACAGGACAATGACCCTAAGCACACAGCCAAGACAACCAAGGAGTGGCTTCGGGACAAGTCTCGGAGTCTCCTTCCAACCTGGCAGAGCTTGAGGGGATCTGCAGAGGAGAATGGGAGAAACTCACCAAATACAGGTGTGCCAAGCTTGTAGCATCATACCCAAGAAGATTCGAGGTTGTAATCACTGCCAAAGGTGCTTCAACAAAGTTCTGAGTAAAGGATCTGAATACTTATGTTAATGTTTTTAAAATTAAAAACATTTGCAAAAAAAAATCTAAAAACCTGTTATTGCTTTGTTATTATAGGCCATTCTGTGTCGATTGATGATGGGGAAAAAAAAAACATTTAATACATTTTAGAATAAGGCTATAACGTAACAAAATTTACAAATGTCAAGGGGTCTGAATACTTTTCAAATGCACTGTATACTCAGGAATGAAAGTAGATTAAATGTCTTCCCATTATGGGACCTCCTATGTACGCACGTGTTTATGGGCCTAATCAAGTATTGTGTCTTTACTATCATTTAATTTAAGTTTTATATTTATCAAAGATTCTCTGTAATTAGTATTACGCAATCAACTTATTAATCATGTAACTGTAATTAACTAGGAAGTCAGGGCACCAAGGAAAAATATTCAGATTACAAAGTTAATAATTTCCTAATAACTTTTCAGATATTTTATATCTGATCAATTAGTCTTCGAATGAATTATTTACCTCACGTTAGTCTCATTCCAAATGTCGTAAATTGTTGGTTATCTGCACGAACCCAGTCTTCACTATGTCATCCATACATCAATTGTCTTAATAAATAAATTATTTAACTTAGTAATTCACAGAAATGCATAAACAAACAGTAGATTATGGTTACAAGAAATGATAGGAGAATGTTAGACAAAAGGGGAAGTGGGGGTTGACTAAGAAGTCACTACAGAGTGATAATTATAACAATTGAAATGCTAATCCTTTGCACATGAACGCTCTCTTATTCGGGAACAATTGCAATCAATATATATATTTACGCTACGCGTGTCGTCTTGATCGCTGGTGAAAAGTTCATTTCTTTTGTAGAATTGTCCATCTCTCTCCCCTCTCTATCATTTGTGGTTAGAGGGTATTGTTCAGAGTGACATTCGTTATAGAATGGATGTTTCGGCGGTTGTCGTTCTTCACGTTCAATGATACCGAATTCCTAGCTGCAGAATAGTAATTAATATCAAAGACTTGTTCTTATTCTGTCGGTATTGATAGTCTAAGAGTTTAACCACGTGGTATGGTTAAAAGATTCAGCAATGGTCTACAACCTTTGCCCTCTCCTAATGGAGAAAAACATGGTCTGGTTGATAATTTCTCAAAGTTGGGTTTTATTCGGAATTGCAGAAAAGGGGCTGTCCCAGGAGGCCTGACCCTAACTGGGCTCAGGGGCAGTCCTCTGATTTAGTTCAAATCAAACGGGAATTGTATTTTCCTTCATTAAACAGTCCAAAATCATTTTACACAATTTTACAAACAGTATCATACTCACTCATTCATCTTATACAACAATTAGATGTAAACCGCATATCTGAGGCTATTATATAAACAGCGTTATGGTAATGTGGCTACACCGTCTCCCATGAGCTTCCCCAAGTTGTAACAAACGGACCAGTTCTTAGCTGGATTCTTCACCGATCTTTTATACTTTCTCCAGAACATGAAATTCATTCGTACCTCAAATTCTGTGAGGTGGAAGAAATTCCTTTGTTCTCTACGAAAATTTGCTCGCTCTATACTGTGTGGCCATGAGGAGATCCTCAGGAATTTACGACGTCTCTCTGACCACAGCGGTCCGGAGAGAGGTGCTGGGTACCGGTGGGGGACATTCTGGACCCTTCACTCCTGAGAGACTTCCACCGCCTCCACTCTGATCACCCGGCGCATCGCCCTCCAGGCCGGTGGCGGCACGCTGCGGGAGCCGGGGGGTTCTGTCACGACTCCCGAAGTTGGCTCCCCTGCCCGTTCGGGCGGTGCTCGGCGGTCGTCGTCACCGGCCTACTAGCCGCCACCGATCCCTTTTCCTGTTTGTTTTGTCTTATTAGTTGCACCTGTGTCTAATTGTGTTTTCCTGATGTGCTTGCTTATTTAGGCCTAGTAAACCCACCCTTGTTTTGTGCGGGATTAATTCTGTGTTACATGTTGTGTCGTTGGGTGTGTTAGTGCTCCGGACCGTGTACCCTGTGTTTTGGCCGTTGTATTTTGGTGCCAGATTAAAGTGCACTTCTCCCTTTGGAACTCTCTGTGCCTGATTCTTACCTCACACACCCAGTCCCTCGTGACACCTAGAATGTGTGGACAACTACAAATACCTAGGTGTCTGGTTAGACTGTAAACTCTCCTTCCAGACTCACATCTCCAATCCAAAATTAAATCTAGAATCGGCCTCCTATTTCACAACAAAGCCTCCTTCACTCATGCCACCAAACATACCCTCGTAAAACTGACTATCCTACCGATCCTTGACCTCTGCGATGTCATTTACAAAATAACCCCCAACACTCTACTCAGGAAACTGGATGTAGTCTATCACAGTGCCATCCGTTTTATCACCAAAGCCCCACATACTACCCACCATTGCGACCTGTATGCTCTCGTTGGCTGGCCCTCACTACATATTTGTTGCCAAACCCACTGGCTCCAGGTCATTGTAAAGCATTTTCTAGGTAAAGCCCCGCCTTATCTCAGCTCACTGGTCACCATAGCAACACCCACCAGTAGCACACGCTCCAGCAGGTATATTTCACTGGTCATCCCCAAAGCCAACTCCTGCTTTGGCTGTCTTTCCTTCCAGTTCTCTGCTGCCAATGACTGGAACGAATTGCAAAAATCACTGAAGCCAGAGACATCTTGTCACGTTCGTTGAATGGAGGAGACCAAGGCGCAGCGTGATATGAATACATGTTACTTTTAATAAAGACGGACACAAAACAAACTATACAAAATAACAAAACGAACGTGAAGCTATAATATAAAAGGTGCAGACACAGGCAACTAGACAAAGACAATAACCCACGAATTACCCAAAGAATATGGCTGCCTAAATATGGTTCCCAATCAGAGACAACGATAAACAGCTGCCTCTGAGAACCAATCCAGGCAACCATAGACATACAAAACACCTAGATAGTAAACAACCCCATAAACATACAAAACCCCGAGACAGTACAAAAACACATACATCACCCATGTCACACCCTGACCTAACCAAAATAATAAAGAAAACAAAGAATACTAAGGTCAGGTCGTGACACATCTCTCTCTAACTTTAAGCATGAGCTGTCAGAGCACCTTACCGATCATTTTACCGGTACACAGCCCATCTGTAAATAGCCCACCCAACTACCTCATCCCCATATTGTTATTTTTTTGTTGCTCTTTGCAACCCAGTATCTCTACTTGCTCATCATCTTCTGCACATCTATCACTCCAGTGTTAATGTTAAATTGAAATTATTTCACCAGTATGGCCTATTTATTGCCTTACCTCCCTAATCTTACTACATTTGCACACACTGAATACAGATTTTTCTAGTGTGTTTTTGACTCTACGTTTGTTTATCCCATGTGTAACTCTGTTGTTTGTGTCGCACTGCTTTGCTTTATCTTGGCCATGTTGCACTGGCCTACTTGGTTAAATAAAGGTGAATTAAAAAGTCTGTTTACTTTACTCACTCTTGTCTCACATAGCCCTGTGCTATCCCACCCAGACCCAGCTACCTCACACTCTCACAATTTAATATTTAAACCCACACATACAAATGGTCTTACACAAACCAATACATACATACATATTTAACCTGAGTGTGTACTAGACAAATAATCACACACACATTTGTTTAGAATATACATATACAGTACATCATCAATCAACACTCACATTCTTGAGTAAATAAATATACTTTTCACATTCGCCTGCTCCTCTATCTCCACCATACACATGTACATATATATCTATAACGTATATGTACGTACAGTTGAAGTCGGAAGTTTAAATGTATTTGGCTAAGGTGTATGTAAACTCAGTTTTCACAATTCCTGACATTTAATCTTAGTAGAAATTCCCTGTCTTAGGTCAGTTAGGACCACTTTATTTTAAGAATGTGAAATGTCAGAATAATATTAGAGAGGATGATTTATTTCAGCTTTTATTTCTTTCATCACATTCCCACTGGGTCAGAAGTTTACATACACTGACAGTGACACATGGACAGACAGTCATTAGGCCAATAGTTGCAAACAGTTTCTATTGGACAAATTCAGGTATGTTTATCCCCTGTTTTGGTATGTTAATCCCAGTTTCATTCCGTTTGCTTTCGTTTCAAAAACGTTTTACAACAGAATCGGAGGAATGAATACACCCCTGGTCACGCCTGAACACAGTTCAGATTCATAGCGGCCATGTTATATTCCTTCTTGCATCTATGAGCTCTCCTCTCACCTTTTCCCTTAGTTTGTGGATTTCAATGCACAACACATCAGCTGTATGTGACTAGGCGAAAAAGCTTTCCAAGTCAAACCATGTCATAACCGCTACACACAGCCTACATCGTTGTCCCCATATTAGCTAAAGTAACGTCATAGTCAACATAGCTAATAGAACTAATGTGTTCGTAAACCCGCTACAATCATGCAGTAACTTTACAGTGTATAGTCAGTTATCAGTTCAGCAGTTACACCTGTGCGCCCAGGTGGCAATAAATTAGTAAAACCAAAAGCTTACCTCGACTTGGAAGAGTTCCAGTGTTGTGTTGGATAGTCATAGCCAGCTAGCTACCATAGCATCCCTCTGAGGGTGTTTTGAGTAGGCTATACTAGCTAGCTGCATTTGCTTGCTAAGTAAGTGAAACCTACTTGCTTCTCTTTCATTTGATTAAGTTAATTTCTTCAAAACTGTTCAACTATTGTCTCTCTCTCTCTTTAAGTCTCTGATCCTTTGGTTGGGTCGACAACATGTCAGTTCCTGCTGCAAGAGCTCTGATAGGTTGGAGGACGTCCTCTGGAAGTTGTCATAATTACGGTGTAAGTCTATGGAAGGGGGTGAGAACAATGAGCCACCAAGGTTTTGTATTGAAGTCAGTGTACCCAGAGGAGGACGGAAGCAAGCTGTCCTGTTGAGGCTACTGTGGACCTTCATTGCAGAACAGTGTGTTTTAATACCTTATTTGGTGACATAAATATATTTCGTAACGTTTTATATAAACAAGATAACTTTTGTAATGTTTTACCATTTTTATTTGTATGAAATTCCCCTTCCTCCTCTGGGGATTCTCCACTGGTGTACGTGCCCTTTGACATTTAGGTCGTAAATCATGGTCATAAACTGTTAGTGTGTAGATTCTGTTACTACTACAGTGGTTCTAAACTTTTTGTTTACTGTATCACCAATCACATATTGCACTGCCCATGAGTCTTCCCAAGTACCCCTGTGGATAGGCCAGGTACCCTAGGGTGAGACCCACTGTCTTACACAAAGCCTTTCACTATTCACCTTGTCTCCTGAGCCTGGACTTTGGAACTCATTGCTTGCCATAGTGTCACAAAACTGTCTGGAAGAAATGCTCAAGAATAGGGTTATAATGGAAAACTTTAATTCCAGTTACATATTTTACTTTAGATCTTGAAAGATATGTCAAGGTTCGCAGGTGTGACCTCTGTGAATGTCATGTTCTTCTTACATCTGCAGAGGAGTGAATATATACTGTACATGTAAGGAATGAATGCTTTAACAAACTGACCAACCTTTTGGTAGAAGGAATATCAACATAGTTAAATCATGTATAGTACATGTATAGTATATGGATCAGTTATTTTAAATCTAATAATTCAACATCAATATTTTCACAATTAAAATAGCTCACCAGTTTGTAACCCCTACTTGCAAGGGAAGACATATTCTGTTTCTGCCTGGTCACCTGAATGAAACCATAAGACAGATAAGTCTCAGTAAATGAATACAAGTAACCAAATGTTACTAAAAAGGAAAAATACATATTGGGGAAGGTTAGATTTAAACTTACTCGGCTGGTAGTAGTCGTAGATCTTGACCACCGCTGGCTTTAGATTTTGTACTGGGAGCTCCTGTATGATGTCCAGGGTGTGTTTCAAAGGCAATAGTGATGGTAACTGTCGAGAGATTAAATTATTTATTTTTTAAAACACGAAAAAAACATATTGGTCACAATTATTGAAATGCTCTAAGCAGAAGTTTCCGTTTCAGTAACACTCTACTTGACACCCAGCGTGTTAATAGTATTACCCACAAAACCTACCACATATGGCAAAACATTCCATTACACTATAGCCTCCATGTCAACTGCATGTTTATGTTATATACTTTTTAATTGACAGTATTATTGTAGTTGTAATTGCTCTGTTGCTGATAACTGGGATGAATGCAGGAGTAGGTTTCAAGAGCAAGTTATGTAAAATATGATAAAAGTGGAAGAATTCATTACAACAACAAAGGATTTAAGAAACAAACTTTAAAACGAAAGGAAACATCTTGGCAGGGAAAACACTAATGTGAATAAATGTGTAAGTGTATTCAGACCCTTTACTTGTTGAAGCACCTTTGACAGCGACTACTGCCTTGAGTCTTCTTGGGTATGGCGCTACAAGCTTGGCGCACCTGTATTTGGGGAGTTTCTCCCGTTCCTCTCTGCAGATCCTCTCAAGCTATGTCAGGTTGGATGGAGAGTGTGGCTGCACAGCTATTACCAAGTCTCTCCAGATATGTTTGATTGGCTTCAAGTCCGGGCTCTGGCTGGGCAACTCAAGGACATTCAGAGACTTGTCCCAAAGCCACTTGTCATGACGTTGGCCTCTTTGGGTATAGCAACCCCATCCCCCTCTCCCTGCCTCCTTCAACTAGGCTGCTGTGGTCAGAGGTTGTAAATTCCTGAGAGGATCTCTGTCACGCCCTGGTCAAAGTATTTTGTGTTTATTTTTATGTATTTGGTCAGGCCAGGGTGTGGCATGGGGTTTTTGTAATTGTGGTGTGTTTGTCTTGGGGTTTTGGTGGTGGTATTGGGATTGTAGCTTAGTGGGTTATCTAGCAAAGTCTATGGCTGTCTGGAATGGTTCTCAATCAGAGGCAGGTGCTTATCGTTGTCTCTGATTGGGAACCATATTTAGGCAGCCATATTCTTTGAGTTTGTCGTGGGTGATTGTCCTTAGTGTCCTATGTGTACTCTCGGTTAGTTTGCACTAGATAGGCTGTTTCGGTTTTGATTACGTTTATTGTTTTGTGTAGTGTTCGTGTTTCTTTATTTGATTAAACATGAATCTCAATCGACACGCTGCAGTTTGGTCCGACTCTCCTTCATCACCACTAGAAAACCGTAACAATCTCCACATGGACACATAGTCGAGAGAGAGTAAACTTTCATAGAGAACAAAGGAAATCCTTCCACCTCACAGAACTTGAGGTACGAACAAATGTCATGTTCTGGAGAAAGTATAAAAGATTGGTGAAGAATCCAGCTATGAACTGGTCCGTTTGTCACAACTTGGGAAAGCTCATGGGAGACGGTGTGGCCACATTACCATAACGCTGTTTATATAATAGCCTCAGATATGAGGTTTACATCTAATTGTTGTATAAGATGAATGAGTGTGTATGATACTGTTTGTATAATTGTGTTGTATGATTTTGGACTGTTTAAATGAAGAAAAATACAATTCCCTTTTGATTTGAACTAAATCAGAGGACCGCCCCTGAGCCCAGTTAGGGTCAGACATCCTGGGACAGCCTTTTCTGCCATTCCCAATAAAAACCCCACTCGGGTTTTCGATCAGCAGACCGAGCTTACCTCAATTACGAGATGGCTAAAGGTTGCAGACCATGTTTTTCTCCATTAGGAGGACAAAGGTTGTAGACCATTGCTGAATCTTTTAACCATACCACGTGGTTAAACTCTTAGACTATCGATACCGACAGAATAAGAACAAGTCTTTGATTTGAATTACTAGTCTGCAGCTAGGAATTCGGTATCATTGAACGTGAAGAACGACAACCGCCGAAACATCCATTCTATAACAAATGTCACTCTGAACAATACCCTCTAACCACAAACAAGAGAGAGAGGGAGAGCGATGGACAATTCTACAAAATAAATTAACTTTTCACCAGCGATCAAGACGACACACGTAGCGTAAATATATATATTGATTGCAATTGTTCCCGAATGAGTGAGCATTCATGTGCAAAGGATTAGCATTTCAATTGTTATAATTATCACTTTGTAGTGACTTCTTAGTCGACCCCCACTTCCCCTTTAGTCTAACAAACCGCCATGCCGGTTTAGCCCACTAGGGCACATTCTCCTATCATTACATTTACCTTGTTTGTTTATGCATTTCTGTGAATTACTTAGTTAGTAATAAATAAATGATTTAAGACAATTGATGTATGGATGACTCTTGGTGAAGACTGGGGTTGTGCAGATAACCAAAAATTTACGACGTTTAGAATGAGACTAACGTGAGGTAAAGTAAATAATTCATTAATTCGAAGACTAATTGATCAGATAAAATATCTGAAAAGTTATTTTAGGATTACAGAGAATCTTTGATAAAAACTATCTTCAGTTAATGATGATAAAGACACGACACACTCTTGCGTTGTCTTGGCTGTGTGCTTAGTGTCATTGTCCTGTTGGAAGGTGAACCTTCAACCCGGTCTGAGGTCCTGAGCAGGTTTTCATCTTTGCTCCGTTCATCTTTCCCTCGATCCTGACTAGTCTCCCAGTTCCTGGCGCTTAAAAACATCCCCACAGCATGATGCTGTCACCACCATGCTTCACCGTAGGGATGGTGCCAGTTTTCCCCCAGACGTGATGCTTGGCATTCATGCCAAACAGTTCAATCTTGGTTTCATCAGACCAAAGAATCTTGTTTCTCATGGTCTGAGAGTCTTTAGGTGCCTTTTGGCAAACTCCAAGAGGGCTGAAATGTGCCTTTTACTGAGGAGTGGCTTCTGTCTGGCTACTACCATAAAAGCCTGATTGGTGGAGTGCTGCAGAGATGGTTGTCCTTCTAGAAGGTTCTCCCATCTCCACAGAGGAACTCTGGCGTTCTTTCAGAGTGACCATCGGTTTCTTGGTCATCCCCCTGACTAAGGCCCTACTCCCCCGATTGCTCAGTTTGGCCAGGCAGCCAATTAAGAATGATGGAGGTCACTGTGTTCTTGGGGACCTTCAATGCTGCAGACATTTTTTGGTACCCTTCCCCAGATCGGTGCGTCAACACAATCCTGTCTCGGAGCTCTATGGACAATTCCTTCGACCTCATGGCTTGGTTTTTTTTATGCTCTGACATGCACTGTCAACTGCGGAACCTACTATAGACAAGTGTGTGCCTTTCCAAATCATGTCCAATCAATTGAATTTACCACAAGTGGACTCCAATCAAGTTGTAGAAACATCTCAAGGATAATCAATAGAAACAGGATGCACCTGAGCTCAATTTTGAGTCTCAGAGCAAAGGGTCTGAATACTTATGTTAATAAGGTATTTCAGTTTTTAATAAATTAGCAACATTTTCTAAAAACTTGTTTTCTCTTTGTCCTTATAGGGTAGGGAAAAAAAGGCTGTAATAAACTGTGGAAAAAGTCAATACTTTCCAAATACACTGTATGTCACCACAAGTACATCAAAATATATATACAGTCACTAGTGAAAGTCTAAACACTCCTTGCACATTTTGCTGCCTTAAATTAGATTTTTTTCCTATCCTTGCCAAATTTTCCAAGAGAGAGAGAACACATACACTAAAACAAAAACATTAAACTTCTTGTGCAGGTTTAACCTCTTTCTTGCTCTGTATTTTCTTGCTTGAGAATCTGCTATTTTCTAAGAAGCAATTATTTTATTGACCATTTTAATTGAAAACAATCACATTTCCAAAGTGAAAGAAAATTCACAACCAACTTTACTGATCTTGACCAATTTTGACAAAAACAATGGACATATGTTGCCCTAAGATTTGTGCAAAGTTGATAGAATGGATATTTTGGTTTTACCTCTGTCAAGTACATTAACACATGGTCATCTTCAGTATCAACACGATCCACTTGAAATGACCTCCTCAGCTGTGAAGACAAGCCATACATGTTATTCATCTTGCATTGACAACAAAGTTCATTTTCATGTGAAAAATATTTGCCATGGAAAAAGGCCACAGGTAACACCATAAAAGTATGTTATGACAAAAAAACGTACCCTCTCCAAAGAGTCTGGGTCTGGAGCAAATCCAGACAGCATTTTCAAATCCACAATTATCATATTGGTGGTCAGCTCCTTTCCAGAATATCTGTGCAAGAAAAGAGGCCCCTGACATCAAAGTTAGATTTTGACAAGTGCTTGTAAAAATCAAATGAATGGATACTTTGATTATTTTACCACCAAAACTACCAGGTTTCCTGATATGTTTTCTTACTGTTAGGTCCAAACTAGAAATTAAATAACCTATACATATAGTTCCCTCTAATTATTGGGACAGTGAAGCATTTTTTTAACAAACAATGACTATGAGGTTAAAGTGCAGACTGTCATCTTTAATTTCAGTGTATTTGCATCCATACCGGGTGAACCGTTTGGAAATTACAGCACTTTTTCTACATAGTCCCCCCATTTTAGGGGACCAAATGTAGGCTATTAGGAAAAATGTACATATGTGTATTAAAGTAGTATAAAGTTAAGTATTTGGTCCCATATTCAGAGCATATAATGACTACATCAACCTTGTCACAACAAATGTGTTGGATTCATTTGCTGTTTGCTTTGGTTGTGTTCCAGATTATTTTGTGCCCAATAGAAATGTAGTGTGTCATTTTGGAGTAACTTTAATTGCAAATATTTTTCTAAACACATCCATATTACAGACACAAAAGTTACAGATGCTAAATATATTATCCCCCCCAACGTCCCCTGTTATTGTAATGGTGAGAGGTTAGCATGTCTTGGGGGTATGATATTTGTGCATCTGTAACGGTCTCACTCATCATCATTCACAATTCATTCAGGATTATCTGTAATCATGGTAGCATCCATGGTAGCATTCACATTAACATACACGTTTTTAGAAACATATTCTATTCTTATTTACAATAAAAGTGACTCCAAAATGACAATACATTATTTACCATTCATTTCCATTGGGCACAAAATAATCTGAAACATGTTTCTTAGTCGCAATAATTACGAATAATTACCAAGGGCACTGTAGGTATAAAAACACCAATAGAATTGGGTCAAAAACATTTTTAGACATGCTCTATAATAACACTTTGGAGTGTCATCAATGACCTGATTGAAATAATGCTTCAGTAAATGCAAATGTGTCATTCATTCTTACTGAGACTCGAGGTTCAGCGTGACTCTGGGTCTCAAAGAGTTGCTGTTGCAGTCCACCTCTGTCTTCACCTGGATGCTGAGCGTTGTGCTGTCAGTAGGAGTAGGGATGTTGTAGTGGAGCGCCACCTGGGAAAGAGGGAAGAAGTGTTCAGGGGAACAAGGTTGTCTAAAAATATACATTTTACAAGCTTGATTTTTAAAAACTTTTCATAAACTAGATATCAAGCCAGACAAAGCTTCTTAAATGTTTGGACTTCACAGTAATATATAAATCAGATCTTGCAACATAGGATTGGGAGGAGTGTCTTCACTGACCTGCACTGAGGCACAAGCACTGCCCTTCACTTCCACCGTGTACTTCCCTTCTGTGTCCTGCAGCGCACTCTCCTGGTAGAGAAGCTTGTTGTTTTGGTTCACATTGAAGAGGTGCTGTCCCCCACTGGGAGACTGTACTGTCACTGTGCTGGTGCCCTCTCTACTGAACACTCTGGTGGAGTAGAGAGCCAGGGCCTGGAGGGCCACCACTGTGTCCTAAACACAAACAACAGACAAATGTGTTCAAAATGAATGGAGCTATCCCATTTTACAGAAAGGTTCATTTTACATTAGTTCAGTTCAAGAGTGGCTATTTCTCATATCCATTCATTATCATTTATTGCCTCCATTTCAGCGGAAGTTAGTTTCACCTGGCTTGACATGACAAGAAGCACATACATGCCTGTGGTGAAATCAAGGTAATAATGCCTCACTACTAGTGCACAGCACAGATTGCCATTTCGGACCAGATGTGTTTTGGAAGTATACCTGTGTGGAAGAGAAGCCTCCGTAGGCGTTCTGCTGTCTCACCAGCCACCTGACGATGTGGGAGGCGTAGCCCAGGTCAGTGGTAGACAGAGGGGAGGCACTGAGGGAAGCCAGCAGAACGTAGGAGCTGATCTCCACTGCCAGGGAGGCTGAGGTCTCTGAGGAGGTCTGAGTCCAGTGCAGGTGACCCCCTGAGGGATGAGGAACACACAGAGACAGAGAGAGACACAGAGCCTAGCTTATTCATCATATGACAGACACCTGAGTTCTTTGAAATAATAATTTAATTGAGACTAATGTGCCAGATTTGCGGATGGTTTGCACTTTTGTAATTACTCCATTGCCCAGGTAACAATCAAGGCAAGACATCACAAACCTCTCTTGATTACAACCAAATTATGTGTACTATATTACATATTTCATCCCTAAAAAAATACAACTTTTACATTACTGGGTAGTTTACCAATAAAATGGTCTGACGATGATGTGGAACTCATTTTTCAGATCAACCTCCAGTAACCACTAAAAAACATATACTCGGTATACATATCCAGAAAGAAATTCTCACTCCAATAAATGTTTATAGAAAGTTTGCAAAAATAGATAAGATCTTGCTACCATCTTGCTACCGTCTATTTGTGGAAAAATAACCCTGATTATCCCAGTTAACCTATTTGCTTATGGTCTTGCCTATACCTAGTGACCTGTCTTTAAAATTATTAGCAAAATAAATTCAATATTATTTGAAATGGCAAGCAAGACTTTGGCTTCGGAAAGTATTCCGACCCCTTGACTTTTTCCCAAATGTTGTTACACTACAGAAATCTACACAAAATACCCCATAATGACAAAGCGAAAACAGGTTTAGACATTTTTGCAAATCTATTAACAATAAACAGAAATACCTTATGTATGTATTCAGACCCTTTTCTGTGAGACTCGAAATTGAGCTCAGATGCATCCTGTTTCCATTGACCGTCCTTGAGATGTTTCTACAACTTGATTGTATTCCACCAGTGGTAAATTCAATTGATTGGACATGATTTGGAAAGGCACACACACTTGTCTATAATAGGTTCCGCAGTTGACAGTGCATGTCAGAGCAAAAACCAAGCCATGATGTCGAAGGAATTGTCTGTAGAGCTCCAAGACATGATTGTGTTGAGGCACCGATCTGGCGAAGCGTACCAAAAAAATGTCTGCAGCATTGAAGGTCCCCAAGAACACAGTGGCCTCCATCATTCTTAAATGGAAGAAGCTTGGAACCACCAAGACCCTTCCTAGAGCTAGCTGCCCGGCCAAACTGAGCAATCGGGGAAGAAGGGCCTTGGTCAGGGAGGTGACCAAGAAACCGATGGTCACTCTGAAAGAACGCCAGAGTTCCTCTGTGGAGATGGGAGAACCTTCTAGAAGGACAACCATCTGTGCAGCATTGAATGTCCCCAAGAACACAGTGGTCTCCATCAATATTAAATGGAATAAGTTTGGAACCACCAAGACTCTTCCTAGAGCTGGCCACCTTCCAGAAGTACAACCATCTCTGCAGCACTCCACCAATCAGGCTTTTATGGTAGAGTGGCCAGACGGAAGCCACATTCCTCATTAAAAGTCATATGACAGCCCGCATGAAGTTTGCAAAAAGGCACCTAAAGACTCTCAGACCATGAGAAACAAGATTCTCTGGTCTGATGAAACCAAGATTGAACCCTTTGGCCTGAATGCCAAGCGTCACGTCTGGAGGAAACCTGGCACCATCCATACGGTGAAGCATGGTAGTGGCAGCATCATGCTTTGGGGATGTTTTTGAGCGGCAGGGATTGTGAGACTAGTCAGGATCGAGGCAAAGATGAATCGAGCAAAGTACAGAGAGATCCTTAATGAAAACCTGCTCCAGAGTGCTCACGACCTCAGACTGGGGTGAAGTTTCCCCTTCCAACAGGACAATGACCCTAAGCATGCAGGAGTGGCATCTGGACAAGTCTCTGAATGTCCTTGAGTGACCCAGCCAGAGCCCGGACTTGAACCCGATCTAACATCTCTGGAGAGACCTGAAAATAGCAGTGCAGCGACGCTCCCCATCCACCCTGACAAAGCTTGAGAGGATCTGCAGAGAAGAATGTTAGAAACTCCCGAAATACAGGTGTGCCAAGATTGTAACGTCATACCCAAGAATACTCTTGCCTGTACTCGCTGCCAAACATGCTTCATTTTTGACTACTTATGTAAATGTGATATTTAATTAATTTCTATTTCTAATTTCAGCAAAAATATTAAAAAATGTGTTTTTGCTTTTTCATTTTGGGGTATTGTGTGTAGATTGATGTGGGTGGGAATGATTTAATCAATTTTAGAATAAGGCTGTAACCTAACAAACTGTGGAGAAAGTCAAGGGGTCTGAATACTTCCCGAAGGCACTGTATATAATGAATATGAATTCGGAGGGCAGAAATGATTAAATATCAAAGCATCAAACCTCTCACTAAAGGCGTCAGTCATACAAAAGTTATACTTTGTTCCGAACTGGTTCTCTATCAGATTAGTAAGGATGTCTCACCCCATGTTCAATAATGGCCTATTCCCTTTATTCAGATTGCAACCTCTCACTTTCGGTTATTTGAAAATGAAATAATCTCCAAAATATCACCATTTTTAAAACAAGCCATAGAAAGTTGTTTGCAATTTCAGTTTAAACCACCAGAATAGACAGAACATATAATACAACAAATACTGTGGTTAAACTCAAATATACTAATTGATTTAAAAAACTACACATTAAGGAAAGAAATTCCACAAATGTACTTTAACAAGGCACACCTGTTAATTGAAATGCATTCCAGGTGACTACCTCATGAAGCTGGTTGAGAGAATGCCAAGTGTGCAAAGCTGTCATGAAGGCAAAGGGTGGCTACTTTGAAGAATCTCAAATATAAAATATATTTAGATTTGTTTAACACTTTTTTGGTTACTACATGATTCCATACGTGTTATTTCATAGTTTTGATGTCTTCACTAATATTCTACATTCTACCAACACGATCCACTAGAAGTGAACTCCTCAGCTTTGAAGACGTCTTCACTATTATTGTACAATGTAGAAAATAACCAAAAAAAAGAAAACCCCTTGAATGAGTAGGTGTGTCCAAACTTTTGACTGGTACTTTATATATTTACAAAAAAAATTATGGGGGATTGGAAATAATGCAGACAGTTACATTGATGGAAGCTACAATCTGTAAGCTGATCTACCCCCCCCAAAAAAAAGGATATGTCTCACTCTCTCGTATTGCGACAGTGTCCAGGTGCTGCAGAAGCTGGGCCCGGGTCTCCATGTCCCCTGCCAGGGTAAAGGTGTAGGCCAGCAGAGCAGTAGTGTAGGTGTTGGACAAATCACTGGTGGAGTTCTTCAGGCAAGACAAACTGCCGTACAAAACAGGATTCTGGAGCACAAAATAACAGAGCAGCACATTAAGAGACATATTAGCCTGGTCTCAGATCTGCTAACGGTAACACCTATTCTTATGCTTATTTCTTTGGCTATTTCCAGATAAAAAATATTTTGTGGAGATGCTACTTACCGACACTGACATGTTGAGCTCCAGCATTGAAGCAGTGATGTAGGCCGTCAGTGTGACTTCATCTGTCACCCCACCCTATAAAACAATGTCAAAATACTACAATGTGTATTAAAATACAATTCTGTTGAAAGCATCATTCACAACTTCATGGCTGGTCTGATGAGACACACAACTACACCTTCTTCCATCTTCCTTAAGTTTATTATCAATTATACATTTGATATCAATAAGTACCTTCATTCTGTTATTAAAGAGTTTCCCCAATCTGAAAAAACACCCATGTTTGCCTTGCTGACTTTCCAACCAACTCGTGGACTCTTTCATTTGCGCCGGGTCAATATAAATGAAAGACTGTGCTTTGCCAAAGGATCGCAAGACAAAAGCAGTCAGCCTGTGGAAAGAGAACTTGATTTGAATGTCCCGTCATAATACCCACATAAGGTTGTCATAAACATGACTTAGAGCTTGACATTACATGCAATGACAGCTTATTTTAACTTATGTCACATCCATGGTCTGTCAGAGACAATGCTATTTGATTGGTCAATACTTAATTGAAACAAACAGTTATAATGTGTTTACCAGTAGTTGAAAAACACTATACTCACCAAGTATTCCCAGAGCCTTGTCCAAATGTGCTGTACGCACCATCAAAATGCTTGTAGTTCAGCTGCCTTTGGTAACCTGTCGGTGTGTTTTTAGAGTGAACAATAAAGTGACCAAATGTTTTTTATAGTCACTGAGTGTCTGCCCCAAATGGCACCCTATTCCCTGTATAGTACACTACTTTTGCCAGGAAAAAATAAGTGCACTATGTAGGGAATAGGCAGGGTAGGGTAGATTACTTTCTAAAAGGTAATCCGTTAAAGTTACTAGTTACCTGTCCATAATTGTCATCAGTAACGTAAATTGTGGATTACCCAAACTCAGTAACGTAATCTGATTACTTTGTTACTTTTGGACGACTTTCCCCCTTAAGAAGCATAGAAGATAAAGTATCCATCAAACACATTTGGTGACTTGTGGTCAGACATGCTCAGGTGGAACAAACTCAAACAGCCTTTTCAATGCTGAATTGAATGTCATTGAGGAAACAGAAAGGTGTCAATGTGTTTTTCAGCAAACATTCTTTCTGAATTTAAATTGGCAATAATCTAGATTTTGAAAAGTATCTGTAATCTGATTACAATATTTTAGCTGGTAGCTGATTACAGTGACTGTTTTTCTTTGGTCATCAGATTACATGGAACAGGTTATAGATGTAATCAGTTACTCCCCAACCCTGGGCGTGCCATTTGGGATGCATCCTCAATATTCTCTGATCAAATTATTTCAGTGGGAAAATATCCCGAAGTCCCAACATGTGCTGGGTCAGTGATGCACTGTCGATAAGACACTGTGATGTCATCTCTGCTGGAGCTCTATCATTTACATGATAGCAGGGTCATAGTCATTAGGGCACACTGTGGTGAAACGTAAAAAAAATGTTATTCAATGAAAAAAAAAAGGTTCTGATTGGACAAATCCTGCCCTGTTTCAGTCAGTTTTCTTCCGTTTGGTGTCTAATCAATACGATCTATATGTTGAGGGACTCTTACCACTAGTGAGGAACGTGTTAGCCTTGTCTCGAATTGCTGGAGTGAGCTGCTCTGTGTTCCTCAGGTACTCGAGTATGTAGATATTGGGGGCGAGGAGGGCCATATTCTGCTCTCCACACCCATACGGCATCTGCAGCAGTCCATCCAGGTTCTTGAGGGCCCGACCCAGGATGTCCCCTACAGAGAAACATGGGACTTCTGTAAGACTGACCTCTTTAGCAAACAGCAGCATTATTGCTGGAGAAGGGTTGCTTTTCCCACCACTATGCCTCAAAAAACTCACTACACCTCTAAATGATACAATGGTATATTACCCAGGACTGAGAGAGAAATTCGATCAGACCCATCTACCACATTCTTGGGGAGTTGCAGTTCCACCTCCTCTGTCAGAGTTTCTCCTGTGGACACAGATGATAAGATGAATGGAGATGATCAGTTCAATCAAAGTGAACATTCAACATTCATGCATTACTGACCAGTTGGACACAGCAACCAGTTGTAGGTGTCGGTCTTCTCTGTTCCCTCTGCCTGAGAGGAGAGGAGATTGTTTTCAGTCAAAGGCACTAGATGGTATCTGTACATCAGTAAGTTCCATAACAGCAGTAGACTACATACCTTCACTAGCAGGCTCTTTGTAACTGTGTCGATTCGTCCTCTCTCTGGTACGTTCACAATCTCATTGTCACATGCAGTGTGGGACTGGACAGCCTCTGCACTAACCGACACATTCAAATCCCCTACACACACATTGACAGACAGAGCACAACACAGGTTACACAACATCTAATACGCTGACTGAGAGTACACAACTCAGATTAACATCCATTCTGCTGTTTGAACAGTTGAATGGAGACTGGTGACTTACCCAGGACAGAGGGTGCCATTGTCCAACTGAAGGTCTTTCGTCCATTGGCACACAAACATGATGAATACTGGACATCATTCAGGGGTGTGAGAGTGTAGTCTAAGGAAGGAGCCGGAGTCACAGAAACCTGCCCAAGAGGAACACTTGTAAGATAACATGGAAAACCCAAGACCGATACACTGGGTGTAATAAAAATAAAACTGCAACAAAACACATTTTATACAACTCGAAAAACTCATGAAACGATCATGATGCAGTGCCGTACCATGATGCACTTGGACAGGTAGTTGAACACAGTGGCCTTCAGCTCAAAATGCTCTCCACGGATGATGGAGTAGGGCAGGGTGAGCTCTAGGAAGAAAGGCTGGAAGACAGTGATCTCCACAGGAGGAGCCAGACCGAAGCCGCCAGGGGCCAGGCAGAATGCCTCTGTCTCCCAGGTGGTGATGGTATCTGGGACTGTAAGGGGAATGTCTAGTGTTCCAGATTCCCTGTAATAAAGAAGTCAAAGGTCAAACAGAAAGCCACTAAGTGAAAATAGAAACATTCTCTAATGTTTACATTAATTCTGATTATTTCCAGGGATACACAACAACCTGAAATATATGAAGATATCTTTGGTAGAAAGAATACTAGATTTCCCTTTACGGAGTGATGTTGAATGTAAAAAATGTATAAATTTACACCACGCACCCCTACTCTGTACTGCAGTTTAATGAGGTACAGGTTCCTAATCTGGACCACTAATGTATGTTTTGATATAGGAGGGTTGGTTGTTTTGCAACAAAACCGACACTTACGCGACTATGGGGCAAAGCAGACGGTGTTGGCTTAGATTGTTGACAACAAGTAAACTATATTTTGCCTCCAAATGTTTATTGAAAACGTAAATACATTTGTACAATGAGAACTTGTATCTCAAATGCATCTTTACAGTTGTTGGTTAGCTAGCTAAAGAATTTTTGCCATATTAGCATAGACATGACTCAAAACATGGTATCTATAACAAGATACAACGAGCCACCGACTATTCCCCACAATGGCAGCATCTTGTCATTGTTGCTAACTATCTGACTGTTCAGAATGATAACATCACACAGCCTTCTGCCTCAACGATGCACAAGCATTATTTTTGTGATGTCCTGCCATCCAATCTATAAGGCAACAGCCTCACTGTGCAGTGCTCTTACCCAACTTCCACAAGATCCCATATCCATGTCTCGGGGAAGAACGTACGGACTGTCTGTATGGGTGGTGGAGCTGGAGCGGCACTAAATCCATCACCGGGTACTGCATCAGGTCCAGCTTGACCCAGGCTGTACATGGCTATAGGATGGGAGTAGTGTCTGTAGGATACTTCTAAAACAAAACAGTCATTCCCGTGTTAGAATCAGCCTGGTCAAACCAGACTGAATGCTGCTTTCAACGGTGATGCGTGCAGTGTTCGGACTGGTTTAATCAGGTGATGGGTTCTGACTTCTAAACTTGAAAAAATGAAATATCCATATCACTGAGGGAGAGAGGGGAATGTAGAACATTTCCATTTTGTGAGAATATGTTATTGTTAGACATCAGGAATCCCATGAGAAGGAGAAGGGCCACAAGTCTGGTACAAGTCAACAGGACAGCCGTGAGTTGGGGAGGAGTGAGGTATTTGGGCTGAAATCAGGTCAGATGAATTGAGTAAGAACAGATATCACTAAAGTTCTGTCTAGCAACTGGCTGTTCCGATGTGTAAGGAGGAGACCCAGCATAGGAGGAAGGGTTAAATACCAATGCTTGTGGTGCCGAAGAGGATGTCTGACGTTTTACATGCCCTCAATCAGCCCGACGAACCGGTGTCTGTATGTAGCCTCGCTACATTTATTGCCTCGCTACTGTATATAGTCTCACTACTATTATTTTTCACTGTCTTTTTACTGTTGTTTTTATTTCTTTACTCGCCTATTGTTCACCCAATACCTTTTTTGCACTATTGGTTAGAGCCTGTAAGTAAGCATTTCACTGTTCGGCGAACGTGACAAATAAACTTTGATTTGATTTGATTGTGCGATTTCGTTCATTTTTTCGCGTTTTATGCTTTAACTTATTTTGTACATAATGTTGCTGCTACCGTCTCTTATGACCAAAAATAACTTCTAAACATCAGAACTGGGATTACTCTCCACGGACTGGAAGAAGCTTTTTCCTTTAACGAGTCGAACGAAAATATATACTGCTCTCCTGGGAACAGACCCAGATCCCCGTCATTTGCATGAAGAAAAGACAGAGGAAAAGAGGACGCAGATCAGGTTGCCTTCTGAGAATCCGTAGGCGAGCGAATAAACTCCCAATTCCATCAATTCTTCTTGCTAACATGTAATCTTTGGAAAATAAAAATGGATGACCTGTGATTACGATTATCCTACCAACAGGACATTAAGAACTATAATATATTCTGTTTCACTTCTGCACCGGCAGAACAGAGAAGCTACTTTTGGTAAGACAAGGGGTAGGGGTGTGTGTCTTTTTGTCATTAACAGCTGGTGCGCGATGTCTAATGTTAAGGTCTTAACGTATTGCTCGCCTGAGGTAGAGTACCTTATAATAAGCTGTAGACCACACTATCTACCAAGAGAGTTCGGATCTGTATTATACGCAGCCATCTATTTACCACCACAGACCGATCTTGGCACTAAGACCACACTCAACCAACTATAAGGCCATAAGCAAGCAAGAAAATGCTCACCCAGAAGCGGTGCTCATAGTGGCCGGGGACTTTAATGCAGGCAAACTTAAATCAGTTTTAACACATTTTTACCAGCATGTCACATGTGCAACCAGAGGGGGGGAAAAACTCTAGACTACCTTTGCTCCACACACTGAGATGCATAACAAAGCTCTCCCCCGCCCTCCATTTGCCATATCTGACCATACTTCTATCCTCCTGATTCCTGCTTACAAGCAAAAACTAAAGCTGGAAGTACCAGTGACTCGCTAAATATGGAAGTGGTCAGATGGCGCAGATGCTACTCTACAGGACTGTAGAGTCCCGCTTTCAAGGAGCGGGACACTAATCCGGACGCCTATAAGAAATCCTGCTATGCCCTCAGACGAACCATCAAACAAACAAAGCGTCAATGCAGGATTAAGATTGAATACTACTACACCGGGTCTGACGCTCGTCGGATGTGGCAAGGCTTGAAAACTATTACAGACTACAAAGGGAAACCCAGACACGAGCTGCCCAGTGACGCGAGCCAACCAGACTAGCTGAATGCTGTTAATGCTCGCTTCGAGTCAAGTAACACTGAAGCATGCACGAGAGCACCAGCTGTTCCGGATGACTGTGTGATAACGCTCTCAGTATCCGATGCGAGCAAGACCTTTAAACAGGTCAACATTCACAAAGCAGCGGGTCCAGATGGACTACCAGGACGTGTACTCAAAGCATGCACTGACCAACTGACAAGTGTCATCACTGACATTTTCAACCTCTCCCTAACTGAGTTTGTAATACCAACATGTTTCAAGCAGACCACCATTGTCCCTGTGCCCAAGGAAGCGAAGGTAAGCTGCCTAAATTATTACCACCTGTAGCACTCATGTCGGTAGCCATGAAGTGCTTTGAAAGGCTGGTCATGGCTCACATCAACAGCATCCTCTCGGATACCCTAGACCCAATCCAATTCGCATAGCGCCCCAACAGATCCACAGATGAAGTAATCTCAATCGCACTCCACACTGCCCTTTCCCACCTGGAAAAAAAGGAACACCTATGTGAGAATGATGTTCATTGACTACAGCTCAGCGTTCAACACCATAGTGCCCATGAAAACTCATCACTAAGCTAAGGACCCTGGGAGTAAACACCTCCATCTGTAACTGGATCATGGATTTCCTGACGGGCCACCCCAAGGTGGTAAGGGTAGGCAATAACACATCCACCACGCTCAGGGGTGTGTACTTAGTCCCCTCCTGTACTCCCTGTTCAGCCACGACTGCGTGGCCAAACACGATTCCAACACCATCATTAAGTTTGCTGATGACACAACAGTGGTAGGCCTGATCACAACGATGAGACAGCCTATAGGGAGGTCGTCAGAGAACTGGTGCCAGGACAACAACCTCTCCCTCAATGTGAGCAAGATAAAGGAGCCGATCATGGACTACAAGAAAAGGGGGGTGCCGAACATGCCCCCATTAACATCGACGGGGCTGTAGTGGAGCAGGTCAAGAGTTTCAAGTTCCTTGGTGTCTACATCACCAACGATCGATCATGGTCCAAACACACAATGACAGTCGTGAAGAGGGCACGACAAAACCGTTTCCCCCTCAGGAGACTGAAAAGATTTGGCATGAGTCCCCAGATCCTCAAAAAGTTCTACAGCTGCACCATCGAAAGCACTGGTTGCATCACCGCCTGGTATGGCAACTTCTTGGCATCTTCAGTACATCACTGGGGCCAAGCTTCCTGCAATCCAGGACCTATATAATAGGCGGTGTCAGAGGAAAGCCCATAAAATTGTCAGAGACTCCAGTCACCCAAGTCATAGACGTTTCTCTGCTACGGCACAGAAAGCGGTACCGGAGTGCCAAGTCTAGGACCAAAAGGCTCCTTAACAGCTTCTACCCCCAAGACATAATACTGCTGAACAATTAATCAATTGGCCACCGGACTATTACATTGACCCCCCCCATCTGATTGGTACACTGCTGCTACTCGCTGCGTATTATCTATGCATAGTCACTTCACCCCTACCTACATGTACAAATGACCTCTAACCTGTACCCGCACACACTAACTCGGTACCGGTACCCTGTGTATATAGCTCATTAACGTTATGTTATTGTGTTACTTTATCATTTTTTATTTTAGTTTATTTGGTAAATATTTTCTTAACTCTTCTTGAACTGCACTGTTGGTTAAGGGCTTGCAAGTAAGCATTTCACGGTAAGGTCTACACTGGTTGTATTCGGCGCATGTGATAAATAAAGTTTGATTTGATTTGTGTGACTATGTCTTTGTCTGTTCAGCTGTCTGACCCTATGGTTGAATAAACTTGGCTTGAGCTTTTCATAGGTTCTAAACAACAGAGTAAAAACTAACACAAGCTATGTTAGAATAACAAAAACCATACATTTCCCAAGATTCACCAAAGACGTGGTAAGGAGGACATCTCACCATAGGAGTGATGGTACTCTTTCCCCTTGTAACTTAGGCAGGAAGGTACTCTTATAACCAAGTTAGTTGCCAGCTTCAGTCCTAGGTTCTACAAATATCAGAATCACAAACAAGAGAGTTCAAAATTAATGAATGTCTCCGTTTAATTTTTCTATTCTATATGTATTTTTTGCCTCAAAAAGGCTATTTTAGAAATGTATAATTTAAGAAGATGAATGCATGGTAACGGAATGGTAACTGATTCTTATGAGAGGTGAAAACAGGCTTCAAGTTAAAAGAAAACAAGGTAGAAGTTACCTGAAAAACTTCAAAATGTTCATTTTTTCTGTCAGTTTTTCCACCTGGGTATGGTATTACATATCTCCTTGGTCTTACACGTAAACATGACACTGGATCTTCAAGCTCGTAGGGAATGTATGTTGTCTCCTTGACTGGTAACAAATCAAATATCTGGAATGAGATAATAAGGAGACATGAAATGACCTTGTTCATTGGGCACCAAACAGAAGGCAGTGACTACTTGGACTTGTCTAATCAGAAATGCTCAATGTCAACAGTGAAAAGGCAACCCCCGGGATGCTGGCCTTCTAGGCAGAGTTGCAAAGAAAAAGCCATATCTCAGACTGGCCAATAAAAATAAAATATTAAGATGGGCAAAAGAATATAGACACTGGACAGAGGAACTCTGCCTAGAAGACCAGCATCCCGGAGTCGCCTCTTCACTGTTGACATTGAGACTGGTGTTTTGCGGGTAATATTTAATGAAGCTGCCAGTTGAGGACTTGTGATGCGTCTGTTTCTCAAACTAGACACTAATGTACTTGTCCTCTTGCTGTGTACCGGGGCCTCCCACTCCTCTTTCTATTCTGGTTAGAGCCAGTTTGCGCTGTTCTGTGAAGGGAGTAGTACACAGCTTTGTACGAGATCTTCAGTTCCTTGGCAATTTCTCGCATGGAATAGCCTTCATTACTCAGAACAAGAATAGACTGATGAGTTTCAGAAGTCCTTTGTTTCTGGCCATTTTGAGCCTGTAATCAAACCCACAAATGCTGATGCTCCACATTCTCAATCTCAACTAGTCTAAAGATGACAAGTTTTATTGTTTCTTTTTTTTCTACTGTGTTATTGACTTGTTTATTGTTTACTCCATGTGTAACTGTGTTGTTGTCTGTTCACACTGCTATGCTTTATCTTGGCCAGGTCGCAGTTGTAAATTAGAACTTGTTCTCAACTAGCCTACTTGGTTAAATAAAGGTGAAATAAAATTAAATAAATAAATAAATCAGCACAACAGTTTTCAGCTGTGCAAATATAATTGCAAAAGGGTTTTCTAATGATCAATTAGCCTTTTAAAATGATAAACTTGGATTAGCTAACACAACGTGTCAATGGAACACAGGAGTGATGGTTGCTGATAACGGGCCTCTGTACGCCTATGTAGATATTCCATTAACAAAATCTGCCGTTTCTAGCTACAATAGTCATTTACAACATTAACAATGTCTACATTCTATTTCTGATCAATTTGATGTTATTTTAATGGACAAAAAAAGTGATTCTGTCAAAAACAAGGACATTTCTAAGTTACCCCAAACTTTTGAACGGTAGTGTATGCTGCTGACTCATGTGAGTATAGTGTAGAGAATCATTGTACCATCTAAACCACTGTGAAATATTGGTGTTTCAGCTGTTTGAAGATGGTGTACAAAACCAAAAGTAAAAAATAAAATAGCACACAGAACAGATATACTGCTTCTTAGACTTGCATTCACGTAGATCTTAACTCACATTTCCACTTTAAGTACCAATATGGATATGCTTTCCAGCACACCAAATGGCCCACTGTGAACAGACCCACTCCATATCTACTGTAGTCACTTCTTATTCCCCTGAAGCTGGTTGTTGTGGCCAGCACCACAAAAGCTGTTTATATGGTGGTATGACTGTTGACATTCACTTCAGTGAGCTCTGTTACCTTGTTAGCATCCAGCCTCTTCCCTGGTTCCATGATGTGAACACTCTTGTCCACAGCACTGAGGCCACAGAGGGAGCCGGGCTGGGCCGAGAGCTGCAGGGTGGTCTCCTCCCCTGGGACTGCTTTTGAGGGTGAGAACTCCACAAACACCTGGCACACAGGACATGCATAGGTGTACATGATACACCTTTAGTGTCTGTTGTAAATATGTACCATTTGTGTTAAAGTGGTCGCTAGCTAGCTCGCGTACTCCCTTTAGCGTCAGCATGAGCATTGTCCTCGGGAATGCATCCCTTTAGCGTCAGCATGAGCATTGTCTCTGGTGCTAATGCATTACTTTTAGCATGCTTATTAGCGATTAGCATGTGTTAGCTTTTGTCTGTGGTGCTAGGCAATTTTCGGTTGTAGGTCGCTCATGCTTATTATGTTTTATAATGTGTTGATCTTTCTACATTGCTCTATTGTTTATTTGTGCATCTAGCATGTGTTTGGGTCCAGTTTAGTTTGTTGACATGCAAATAGGCATATTTTCCCATACTGTGCTATAGCCTAAGTTCTCCTATACTTTCTTTTACAAAACCACAATTAACGTTAGTATCAGAGAGGGTGGTGTTGTATTTCTGTGTGTGGATCTTCATTAAACCCTAGAACTAGAACTACTGCTTCCTGCTCGTGTTCTGAACGGACCCCTGTGGTGGTTGCTTCCAGTCTAAAATCCAGCACCTACGTTTTTTTATTGGTTCTTCGAATTCATAAACAACCCATATTTTTCACATACATACACACACACACACACACACACACACACCTTGTGTCTGAAGCATTTCTCAGTGGGAAAATTCATGCTGTGGGCGATTATAGCCTCGCTGGGTAGGATACTGTACACCAGGACCTGTACCAACGGCGTCATCTCTGGAACCACGGCCAACTTCAAGGTGACTTCACCCTCAGTTACTGCAAAGCAAGAGCATATCACACTGAGTACGTTTACATGCACCGTAATAATTCGATATTAAACGGATTATGGCTAAAACGGATTATGGCTGAAAACAGATTATGCAATAGTCACCTTACTCTTTATCTTAATCGGTGTAAAGCCAAACTCAAAAAGAAAGCATACACATTTCAACCAGGCCTGACGAATTAAAACACCAGGGGCATATAAAACTGTATATGTATGAATTTTCTTTTTAATCTTAGTTCTGAATATAATGTGTGCAAATAATCAAAATGAGAACAATGACAGTCTGTTCCTAAAAATGAATTAACATATCTCCAGAATGCCCACTGGCTTTTCACTCAAAACCAGTGTGGTTTATTTATAAAAAAATGTGTAAGGAGCTACTCTCGAATAAAGGCTGCTGACTTTAAGTCTGGTCTATAAAATAAGAATGAATTGACCTATCCTTCCTGTAAAACACCAGGGGCATATAAAACAGAAAATATGCCATGCCTTTTCACGCAACAGTTTCTGTCCTCCTGTAAACTTCAGTGGTTTCTAGTACTGCATTGCAAGATGGCAAAAGTAGCCTCGTGCAGGAATATATGACTCTTATTCATAACAAAAAACAGGTAGCTAAATATAATAATACTACTAATAATAATAATTTTCCCTTAGCGAGAAGAGCGAAAATCGATGTATTTTATCTTTGCGTTCTAATGATTCATTTCATTACCATGATCATTACAGAATAAATCCTCACCTTTTCTGGCTGTGATGGTTTCATAGGCTACCCACGAAATAGCCTATAGGCCTAGGATAGGCTACTTGAATTTCTCAAACATAATACAATAATCATGCAGAATAAATTCCATCACATTTTCTGGCCATAATGAGTTCATATTCCCGAAGTAGCCACACAAGAAATGACCATGTGCATCGCACACGTAATTGGGCTTATTAGATGTGAAATTACAGTATAATAGCCTGTTTTTTTACTTTTCGCATAGGACAGGGAGCGCGGTTTATAACATACAGTATTTAACAGGTGAACAGCAGTTGATTGTTTGTATTGAAGTGTGTAGGCTACCACTAAGTAGGCCTACTGTTTTCATTTTAGACAATGTTTCAGAATTCGTGAGCTGTGCAGCATATTTATGTTTAGAGAAAAAATTATGCAAAACATTATTGCATTCAAACTATATATTTTTTTATTTAACCTTTATTTAACCAGGTATGCCAGTTGAGAACAAGTTCTCATTTACAACTGCGACCTGTGATCTGTTTAGAGGTCCACAACAATTTTCAATTGGTTTTGTCTTTCAGAAATGGCCTGGTAGATCACAGCAAATGTCACTGCAAAATAAATCATTCTGGCAACACCTCCAAAGACATTTGATCAAGTTCAACATGACTATTTCCTGTAGCTACTGTCTTGGCCTAATTCCAATACCTTAAAAGGTGAACGAGGAGCGTTTTCTAGGAGGAGTTATAATGCTTGTTGATTCGCGCACAGATTTATAACAGGTCTGATGTATAATCAGAAACATGCTTATGTATGGCATGCACCAAGTTTATGTATCTCAATATTTGTGTGTGTATGTGCAGTCTTTTCAGAAATGGTGCACGCAGATATTTAGTGTTAAATTTACGCAACGGTTATGAATGAGGCCCCTGGTTTTCTGTACAATCATTCAAATTATTAGTATTTGTAAATACCTTATTCGGTGATGCAAACATGTAAACACCTTAATGGTGTTCCAGCAGTGTATTTGATCTGCTCATGTGCTAGCACCAGCCGAGCGATCTGCCTTCTTTAGCGCAAGGGAAGTGAGTTTGAATGTATGTCGTTTTCACATACACACTTTAAATGTCTGAACTGAGAATCAAGTATGCTTCCCAAAAATAGCATGGTGGCTGTGGTAAAAAGTTTATTTTGAACTTGGCTGAACGTTTATTTATCAGTAGCCTGATTTCAGACTTCCATGTTAACAGGATTATTAGGGAAAGTGTTCTTCTTGCAAAGCATGTAAACGTTTTAATCTAAGTGTTACATTAATCTGCCTAGCCACAATAATCGCATTATTGTGCGCATGTAACCTTACACACTGTCATTGTCATCAAGCACCTCCCAGTAGGTCCATAATTACTTAATACATCATCCTCACCAGGACTCCCCTGCTGTACAGTAACCTTCATATGTCCATGCTGAAGTATCGCCCCTCTGGATAAGGCCTGGAGGAGGGAAAAACAGTTTCCCCATCAAGTCAGGAATAAGGAGATGATGAGGAGTATTGGTGTTGTATAGGGACATCCTTCCTTTAAAGGTGAGAGGCTGGGACTATGTCTGAAATGACCCTGTTCAAAATAGTGCACTATGGAATAGGGTGCCATTTCGGATGCACCCTGGGTTTGCAGCTTGTCACAACTTGTTTCTGGTTCTACTCACCAGGTAGATGACATTCACGGAGCCCTTTGGGGCGGTCTCCCCTACGATAGCATACTGGATGGTGATTGACACTTCCTCCCCACATGCCAGTGGTTTCTCCACCTTCTGAATAGCCAGAGAGCTGGATGTTTTACTGTGAGGGGCAGTGGGCTGGATCAGTGAGAGTACGTGGTGCCCTCTGTTGAAATAGGGGACCCTGTATCTAGTGTTCTCTGCTTCTGGTGTGTTGCTAACCTGGAAAGCAACAGAGGGAAGAGAGAGTATAACGAAAGGCCCAATCCCAAATCGACCCTTAGAGCTCCACCTCACCCTCTGACAGGATAGGTGGAAGTTTCACCATATTGCTTATTATACCAATGGAATCTTCTCTGATCTCCACAAGAGCATGATAGACCTCAGGGTGTAGGGTCAATGGGGTTATTTGGGATTGAGCATAAATCTCAGAATCTTTCAAAACCTTAGAAGGAATCATACTTACTATGAGGTTAATATCCTCTTTGGGCATAGTGGTTGTGTTGAGGGAGAAACTGGCAACACCATGACTGTCCGTGGTTAGGTTCTGGAGATGATGTGAGGACCAGCCTTTCTTCTCCAACAGGTAGACTAACATGTCAGAGATAGGTGTGTTGTTGAAGTGAACAACGTTTATCTGAGGAAAAAATGAGTAATGTCATGCTACATCTATTTATCACTGTTACCTACCATTAGTAGTTAAGTAAACAGGAATGTCAAAGAACAAATGGCATCCACAATTCAACAAAGTACAAGGAACAATAACACTGGATCTGGACTTACCTTGCCCTCGATAATTGATCCATGCTCATAGATTTTGGGTGTGTCGACAAACGTGAGTTTTCCAATCACATAGGAGAGCGCTATGTGTTTTTCCTCTGACCGTGTAATACCTGTCAAAGGAAAACAAATGAGAATAGGATGGTTTATTTAACAAGAATACATGCCACCATGATGCACAATGACAGTTCACAATGCAGAAGTCAATTGCAGTGCAGTTTACACAATATTTTAAAACATGATTAAAAACATATATACAGTGGGGCAGAAAAATATTTAGTCAGCCACCAATTGTGCAAGTTCTCCCACTTAAAAAGATGAGGCCTGTAATTTATCATAGGTAGACTTCAACTATGTCAGACAAAATGAGAAGAAGAAAATCCAGAAAATCACATTGTAGGATTTTTTATGAATTTATTTGCAACTCCAAATTATTGTGATAATTGACTTGCCTGTCCCCTCCTCCTCTACTTTTGCATTAAAACTAAACCTGTCTATGAGCATTTTCTCTCCACCATTCTTTGTGAAAATGGACATGTTGAAGACATGAGAAGCACAGCCAGTTTGGTCCATCTGGGAAAAGCAAGCAGAACCACAGACATTAAGAACTGATTTAATCACATTCAAATGTAATATGTTGGTAAAGACAATTATACTGATGATAGTTTCTTCAGGAAAGCATACAGACCTCTATTGACTCTTTGTGGCAGGGGGCTGTATAATCAGGAACTCCTTGTTGAGTTTCCACATCAAATCTCATTGATATCAATACATCGTTCCTTAAAGGACGGCACAACTCTACCTCTGCTTTTCCAGGTACAGGCTGTCCATACGTGTATCTGATTTGATTTCATAATGAAAAGCATCAAAAACATCATAGATTTCCTACTTAGAGAGACATAGTATATTATAAACCTCATATGAGACATTACAAAGGCTCATACATGCTGCTTACAACAAGTTAAAATGGATTATACCTGCAGGCTTTCTTTAAGTCAAGTACTTTCAACATTGTCAATGCATCTAGACCTGTATTGATAAAGCCTCTCAGTGTATGAGTGTTGATCTAGGATCAGTGTAATCATTTGTGTCACATGTATAGGGGGAGACCTGATCCTAGATCAGCAATCCTACTCTGAGATTTTTTTTTATTTTTAAATTTTACCTTTATTTAACCAGGCAAGTCAGTTAAGAACACATTCTTATTTTCAATGACGGCCTGCCCTGACCAATTGTGCACCATGTTATGGGACCAATCACAGGCAGATGTGATGCAATCTGGATTTGAACCAGGTACAGCAGTGACACCTCTTGCACTGACTTGCAGTGGCTTAGACCACTGCGCCACTCGGTAAATACTTACTTGAAGATGTATGCAAAAGTAATTAAAATAATTAAATTAGTATTTGACTCAAAGTCTGCATTTGCGCAATGCGATTAATTAGACAGTGACATTAGTGGAGTTACACATAACAACAGTGCATTGCAAAACGACGATAGTGTAGACTCACGTTGCACACACTTCTACTTTATACTCCTCTTGAACAATGCTGATCTCATCGGTGAGGTTCATTTTGATCTCAAACTTTGGCAAAACTAGATATAATAGAACAGCAGTTAACTCATGAATGTTCCTGGATTGTGATTTAATGATTCATCTGCCAGATCCATAATATTACCGAGCATGAAAGGTAAATAAAGAAGCTCAACTTACCATATTTTTCTACCTTGAAGTTATGGTATATTTTGTTAACACCAATCCACACTACAATAGCATAGGATCCTACGGGTGCTTCAGAGTTCAGGGGGTGAGAAAGCTGCAGAATGTTGCCGCTAGATGATGTATTGACCCACTGTCCAATCCTGTTCTGATGAATATCCTGTTTATTCATAGAACAAAGGACACATTTAGCAGGGCACAAGACTGTGGAACGTTCAGATACAAACATGTTATGTAAGCCAAACATGCCTGTCTGACATGTAGAATAAAGAGTCATGTCAGTTCTATTCATGACATTTCTATCCGCAATGTTCTGAAGTTTGCTTACTGAAGGTGGCCCAGATGTGTTCACATAAAGCTGATATGGAGGCTTCTGGTAACTGCCATGTGGAAATGAATGATGACCTACCTAGCTGGTGAAGTCATCGTCTTATCATGTTGTAGTATTTTTGACAAGACTAATAAGGGTCTTACCTCAAGTTCCACAACATTGTACTGTGAAGGACAAAGACAACAGGTTGGTTAATGTTTTATGAATAACTAAAATTCCCCCAAAATGAACTGAGGAGCAAAGCTGTCTACAACTATAGGAATTAGGCAGGTGCTTGGGTTTGTCTCCTCAACTAAATATCACAAGTAGTATTTGCACTGGGACTTTAAAATAAATTCAGTAGATTAATTCAATCTCAGGAAAAAAATCCCATACATTCCAATCTGACCTACAGTAAATTCATTGAAAATCCCATGTCCTGTGGTGAATGTTAGAGGACCCTAAAATACACACACACAGGTTTATTTAGAGAACCTCTGCAGAACCTTTGCACTGAGTGCTATGGGTCTCAAATGTTTGTGTAGCCTTATCAAACAAACAAACATGGCCTAAAGATTTGGAATTTGCCCCATAGTTGTTCAAAACATTTCCCATTTCCAAAGTCTTATTGTTCATGGAGTACTAACGAGATGTGTATAACATGTTGTGGCTAGTTGATTACTGAATTAAAATAACCATTTACAGTATATTGTCCATCATAAGCCTTGTCCCTGTCCATAAGGCAGGAGCCTAAGTCCTGTTTCTGTAGAGTGAAGGAGCCTGGACAGGATGCTAGTCTATTGCTGGGCATTAACCTCAATCCATCTCCTTAATGTTCAGTGCCAAGTAGAGAGGCATCTGATCCCGTTCTTTGGTAAGGCTCGACACCCTAAATCTTCCATTCTCAAGGAGGACACTAACCACAAGGCCGTAGAGTTGAGTTGGTTCGACAATATCGTACATAATGTTACATGATACCTGATTGCTACATCTATCAGATAGTAATGTGAAGCAATCCTTGAGATTCTTCTGTATTTGTCTTTTTTTTTAAGTAGTTGAGATACTGATCTAAATGAAGACAAAATAGATGTCATTGTTTTCAATATTCAATCATTTTCAAGACTCACCAGCTGATTGACAAGGCTAAAATTGGTATCCAAGGTGATCACTCTAAACTGCACTGTAAAAAGACAATGAAAAGACAAAGACAAGCACTCAATGAGAAATTTAGAAGCATAATTTAGCTAAATTTCCCAGATTTTCCAGAAATCCCTGTTGAAGGATTCCCAGATTCCAGGAATCTTTCAACCAGGATTTCTGTAAAACCTGGGATTTTTGTGAAAGTTACCAGAATTTTACAAGACAAACTTTGACAGCTACTCTGGATAGTATTTTACACTGTTGGTACTAAGGCCCCAAATCAGTCAATTACAGTTAGAGGAAAACTGCAGTGAGTTCGCTGAAAATATTTACACTATCAATATAAGTTGACTGAGAACACATTCTCATTTTCCGCAACAACCTGGGGAATAGTTACAGGGGAGAGTAGGAGTGATGAATGAGCCAATTGGAATCAACGGATAATTTCCAGGAGAAGAACAGTCTGTAACATGTGATATGTTGGCTCAAATGCCAGTGTACATATTCTGAGTGAACCCACAGCGGATGTGTTCTTTATCTGTACCTGATGGTGCTGTTTCAAGTGTCTCTGGGATGACAGAGCAAACCATCATAGAAACATGCTCCCACCTAATTGTCCTGTTTCTTAGCAAGGAGACTAATTGTGTAGGTCACTGGCTCTGTGTAAAATTACCTGTTTGTCCTGGGTTGTAGATTGGTTTATCCGTTTGGATGAATGTCATTGGACTGTAGGGTTTGATCATGACCTTTCTCTCCTCTGTCGATAGAAACGTTTCACCTCGAACCTCCACCTTAAAGTTTTGCACTTCGTCACTCTCCACTTGAGGGGCCTGTCAGTGAGACAATGAACCAATGACATATGATCCAGTGTGGCTTAGTTGGTAAGAACGTGCTGCAACAATGTCAAGGTTGTTAAGATTCAATCACTAGAAACATTACTGTGCAGCCGTATTCATTGATCTGGCCAAGGCTTTCGACTCTGTCAATCACCACATCCTCATCGGCAGACTCGACAGCCTTGGTTTCTCAAATGATTGCCTCGCCTGGTTCACCAACTACTTCTCTGATAGAGTTCAGTGTGTCAAATCGGAGGGTCTGCTGTCCGGACCTCTGGCAGTCTCTATGGGGGTGCCACAGGGTTCAATTCTTGGACCGACTCTCTTCTCTGTATACATCAATGAGGTCGCTTTTGCTGCTGGTGAGTCTCTGATCCACCTCTACGCAGACGACACCATTCTGTATACTTCCGGCCCTTCTTTGGACACTGTGTTAACAACCCTCCAGGCAAGCTTCAATGCCATACAACTCTCCTTCCGTGGCCTCCAATTGCTCTTAAATACAAGTAAAACTAAATGCATGCTCTTCAACCGATCGCTACCTGCACCTGCCCGCCTGTCCAACATCACTACTCTGGACGGCTCTGACTTAGAATACGTGGACAACTACAAATACTTAGGTGTCTGGTTAGACTGTAAACTCTCCTTCCAGACCCATATCAAACATCTCCAATTCAAAGTTAAATCTAGAATTGGCTTCCTATTTTGCAACAAAGCATCCTTCACTCATGCTGCCAAACATACCCTTGTAAAACTGACCATCCTACCAATCCTCGACTTTGGCGATGTCATTTACAAAATAGCCTCCAATACCCTACTCAACAAATTGGACGCAGTCTATCACAGTGCCATCCGTTTTGTCACCAAAGCCCCATATACTACCCACCATTGCGACCTGTACGCTCTCGTTGACTGGCCCTCGCTTCATACTCGTCGCCAAACCAACTGGCTCCATGTCATCTACAAGACCCTGCCCCTTATCTCAGCTTGCTGGTCACCATAGCATCTCCCACCTGTAGCACACGCTCCAGCAGGTATATCTCTCTAGTCACCCCCAAAACCAATTATTTCTTTGGCCGCCTCTCCTTCAAGTTCTCTGCTGCCAATGACTGGAACGAACTACAAAAATCTCTGAAACTGGAAACACTTATCTCCCTCACTAGCTTTAAGCACCAACTGTCAGAGCAGCTCACAGATTACTGCACCTGTACATAGCCCACCTATAATTTAGCCCAAACAACTACCTCTTTCCCTACTGTAATTAATTTATTTATTTTGCTCCTTTGCACCCCATTATTATTATTTCTACTTTGCAGATTCTTCCATTGCAAATCTACCATTCCAGTGTTTTACTTGCTATATTGTATTTACTTTGCCACCATGGCCTTTTTTTGCCTTTACCTCCCTTCTCACCTCATTTGCTCACATTGTATATAGACTTGTTTATACTGTATTATTGACTGTATGTTTGTTTTACTCCATGTGTAACTCTGTGTCGTTGTATGTGTCGAACTGCTTTGCTTTATATTGGCCAGGTCGCAATTGTAAATGAGAACTTGTTCTCAACTTGCCTACCTGGTTAAATAAAGGTGAAATAAATAAATAAAAATAAAAAACTTCTCCTTTCATCAGTGTGTTTTAAAAATGCTTTTTCTTCAGTAGTTAATGTCATCTTTTTTATGTCAAATTTCAGCTTGAATCCCAGAAAAGTTTTGGTAGGCCACCACATTGATATTTCCCATCAAATAAGATAGCATTGCACTAAAATGAAGAGATGCATCACAAAGCTGAGAAGTACTGTATACTCTTATTGGAATGGTTCTGGATGTCGACCAGTGCTGGCTGACCTGAAACTGGAAGCAGCGGTGAAACTCTTGGTCAGAACTCTCTTGGAGAAGAATTTTGCTCTGCTCATCAACAATCAGAGATATGGTCATGACCAGGGTCTCGTTGGGCTGCAGAAGACTGGCACAAAGCTTGGCCTCTGAGCCTGCCTGGATCACTGCAGGAATGGCTACCATGTAAACCCTAGAGAGAACATATGCCAGCACAGCAGCAAACATACAGGAAAATCAGTACAAAATGAGAGTGCACCTCTAAACAAGAAACTACAGATGTAGGATCTTAATTTCACAAGTATTGTTATAGCAAAATAATCCTGCAGCAACACGATTTGAATGTTTTGTCCATAATGTTGCTTGATATGTGATTCCGCAATTATCTGGACAAAAGTAGGCTACAGGTTGCATGAAAAGTGCAATGCACTAACACATAATATAATTTATGTCTAACACAATGCTCGTCTGCATTTCCTGCGGCGCCATGCAAGTAAAATGTGTGTACAGAGTACATGTAACAACAAAATAAAAATGTTTATTTTGTCCTTCAAAGAGGAGGGGTGGGCCAATAAATAATAATAATAATAATAATTAAGATAAAAAAATAAAGATTCCTTTTTAAAAAGCCTATAATTATAGGTGAAATACACAGAACAAATATCTGCAGAAAGGGTAGATGAAAAACAGTTCTAAATTTGCTCAGGACAAGACGCCACATCTGATTACTAAATTCTAACTGACTGTGTAGATTTACTTACGGTCTTGGAGTTTCTTGACAAAAACAAAGCCAGTGAAAGCAGGCAAAGAATATCCATCTCCAAACGTGAAGCCCAGAAGGAACCATGACTCAATGAGAGAAATAAAAAACACCAAGTCAGCCTATGTCCCAGTATTCCTACTGGCAAGACTTCCCTACTGCACTGTGTAGAGTACAAGCAGGGGAACTGGTGTAGCCAGGTTGAATGATTGAAGTTAAAGCCTTGTGAATGTTTGACCAATTTGTGTCAACAACAGTGATTTTCAGTGATTGGCAGATTCTCTGGCATGGAGACTACACATGCACCATCAATATACATACAGTACAGTGCAGGACATTGGCTTGCACTATGACCTGATTACATCTCAATAGTTTGCATGCAATGCCTGTTTTTTACTTTGTCCATATTAAAAATATATATATATTTAACTTGGCAAGTCAGTTGAGAACATCTTATTTACAATGATGGCCTACCAGGGAACAGTGGTTTAACTGCCTTGTTCAGGGGAAGAATGACAGATTTGTACCTTATCAGCTCGGGGATTCAATCCTGCTACCTTTCGGTTACTGACCCAACGCTCTATCCACTAGGCTACCTGCCGCCCCTTTATAACATACAGTGGGTTCAAAAATTATTGGATCCCTTGATAAAGATGAGCAAAAAAGACTATAAATGAAAATAATATAAATAAATATTACAAACATTGAGCTACAGTGGCAAGAAAAAGTATGTGAACCCTTTGGAATTACCTGGATTTCTGCATAAATTGGTCATAAAATTTGATCTGATCTTCATCTAAGTCACAACACTAGACAGACAGTCTTTTTAAATTAAACTAACAACACACAAACAACTATACGTTTTCATGTCTTTATTGAACACACCGTGTAAACATTCACAGTTTAGGGTGGGAAAAGTATGTGAATCCTTGGATTTAAAAACTGGTTGACCCTTCTTTGGCAGCAATAAACTCAACCAGATGTTTTCTGTAGTTGCGGATCAGACCTGCACAACGGTCAGGAGAAATGTTGGACGATCCATCTTTACAAAACTGTTTCAGTTCAGCAGTATTCATAGGATGTCTGGTGTGAACTGCTCTCGAGGTCATGCCACAGCATTTTAAATCGGGTTGAGGTCAGGACTCTGACTGGGCCACTCCTGAAGGTGTATTTTCTTCTGTTGAAACCAGTCTGTTGATGATTTACTTCTGTGTTTTGGGTCGTTGTCCTGTTGCATCACCCAACTTCTGTTGAGCTTCAATTGGCGGACAGATAGCCTTACATTCTCCTGCAAAATGTCTTGATAAACTTGGGAATTCATTTTTCCGTCGATGATAGCAAGCTGTCCAGGCCCTGAGGCAGCAAAGCAGCCCCAAACCATGATGCTCCCTCCTCCATACTTTACAGTTGGGATGAGGTTTTGATGTTGGAGCACAGTGTCTTTTTTCTCCACACATAGTGTTGTGTGTTCCTTCCAAGCAACACAACTGTAGTTTCATCTGTCCACAGAATATTTTGCCAGAAGCACAGTTGAACATCCAGGTGCTCTTTTGCAAAATTCAGACGTGCAGCAATGTTTTTTTTTTGGACAGCAGTGGCTTCTTACGTGGTGTCCTCCCATGAACACCATTCTTGTATAGTGTTTTACGTATCGTAGACTCGTCAACAGAGATGTTAGCATGTTCCAAAGATTTCTGTACATTTTTAGCTGACACTCTAGGATTCTTCTTAACCTCATTGAGCATTCTGCCCTTTGCTCTTGCAGTCATCATTGCAGGACAGCCACTCCTAGGGAGAGTATCAACAGTGCTGAACTTTCTCCATTTATAGACAATTTGTCTTACCGTGGACTGATGAACATCAAGGCTTTTAGAGATCATTTTGTAACCCTTTCCAGCTTTATGCAAGTCAACAATTCTTCTGGGATCTCTTTTGTTCGAGGCATGGTTCACATCAGGCAATGCTTCTTGTGAATAGAAAACTCAAATTTTGTGAGTATTTTTTTATAGCACAGGGCAGCTCTAACCAACATCTCCAATCTCTTCTCATTGATAGGACTCACATACTATGTCCAACCTACACTGTGAACGTTTAAATGATGTACTCAATATAGACAAGAAAAATACAATAATTTGTGTGTTATTAGTTTACCTTCTTGGATATAGGGGGCACTCTTTTAATTTATGGATAAAAAAACGAGCCCGTTTTAAGTGCAATATTTTGTCACGAAAAGATGCTCGACTATGCATATAATTAGCAGCTTTGGAAAGAAAACACTCTAAGATATTATCTGTGAGTGCCACAGAACTCATGCTACAGGCGAAACCAAGATGAAACTTCAACCAGGAAATGGGCAGAATTTTTGAGGCTCTGTTTTCCATTGTCTCCTTATATGGCTGTGAATGCGCCGGGAATGAGCCTGCCCTTTCTATCGTTTCTCCAAGGTGTCTGCAGCATTGTGACGTATTTGTAGGCATATCATTGGAAGATTGGCCATAAGAGACTACATTTACCAGGGGTCCGCCCGGTGTCCTTTGTCTAAATTGGTGCGTAATCTACAAGCTGCACGCAGTCATCCAGTGATTGAGAGGAGAGAGGAGGCTTTCAAAGAACGATATATCATGAAGAGATATGTGAAAAACACCTTGAGGATTGATTCTAAACAATGTTTACCATGTTTCAGTTGATATTATGGAGTTAATTTGGAAAAAAGTTTGGCGTTTTGATGACTGATTTTTCGGGTTTTTTTGGTAGCCAAACGTGACGCACCAAACGGAGCTATTTCTCCTAAACAAATAATCTTTCAGGAAAAACTGAGCATTTGCTATCTAACTGAGTCTCCTCATTGAAAACATCTGAAGTTCTTCAAAGGTAAATTATTTTATTTGAATGATTTTCTGGTTTTTGTGAAAATGTTGCCTGCTGATGCTAACGCTAAATGCTACGCTAGCTATCAATACTGTTACACAAATGCTTGTTTTGCTATGGTTGAGAAGCATATTTTGAAAATCTGAGATGACAGTGTTGTTAACAAAAGGCTAAGCTTGAGAGCTAGCATAATAATTTCATTTCATTTGCGATTTTCATGAATAGTTAACGTTGTGTTATGCTAATGAGCTGCGGGGATAATTACACTCCTGGATACAGGTTTTTTTCGGAGCTAAACGTGATGAACAAAACAGAGCGATTTGTCCTAAACAAATAATCTTTTTGGAAAAACGGAACATTTGCTATCTAACTGAGAGTCTCCTCATTGAAAACATCTGAAGTTCTTCAAAGGTAAATTAGCATATTAGCTAGCATATTAATTTCATTTCATTTGCGATTTTCATGAATAGTTAACGTTGCGTTATGGTAATGAGCTTGAGGCTGTATTCACGATCCCGGATCCGGGATGGCTCGGCGCAAGAAGTTAACTTATCTTTGCAGTTTTGGAAACGTTAGAGTGTTTTCTTTCCAAAGCTGCTAATTATATGCATAGTCAAGCATATTTTCGTGACAACATGTTTCGCTTAAAACGGGCACGTTTATTATCCATAAATTAAAAGAGCGCCCCCTATATCCAAGAAGTTAAGCACACTGTGTTTGTCTACTGTTGTGACTAAGATGAAGATCAGATCAAATTGTATGACTAATTTATGCAGAAATCCAGGTCATTCCAAAGGGTTCACATACTTTTTCTTGCAACTGTATATTGTAAGCATTTTTTTTAACAATTATATTATTTTATACTAATATAACTGTTCAGAGAAATATATTTTGTTTAACAAGTAATACCAATAATCTCAAAAAGATAAGGGTAAAAAGGATTGGATTCCCTGATTTCAATAATCCAGCACCCTTGCCTTATGAGATTGGAGAACACATTGGGAGGTATCTTAGACCATTCCTCCATACAGAATGTTTCCCGATTCTTGATATCCTTCATCTGTGCTTATGGACTTTCCTTATCAATTGAAACCACAGATTGATTTCTGGAGACTGAGATGGCCATTGCAAAATGTAGATCTTGTGGTCAATTAACCCTTTTTGGGGGATTTTGATTTGTACTTGGGGATATTGTCTTGCTGGAAGATTCACTTGAGGTTGTACCATATGAGTTCATATGTGTACCAGTGAAGTGTACCTTTTGACTTTTTTTACCTCAGGGAACAACACTGTACCCAGAGCCGACTCTACAAGGTGGCAAAGCCGGGCATGGACCCCCCAGATAGAATTTGTGCCACCCCAGTTTTCCTTCCCCATGAACATAACAAATGTTATATGAATCACAGTACACCTGATGACCTGTTGGACTTTGTTACATCTGCTCCTGCCACGCCCTCTACTTCTCATCCGGTGTCTCCCTAACTTCTGTAGGGTAGGGGGCACTATTTTCATCCTGTGTCTCCCCTAGTGCTCTCTCCCTCTCTCTCTCTGTGTGGGTGTATGTGATTGCCACTTCCACGCTGCCAGACCGTAGCCTCTGCTCAGTCAGTCTGCGGTTCAAGCCGTTTGTTCCTGCATAGATCTTGATATCCTCCTGTGCCTGTTTCCCTAGCCTGATGCTGCTTTTCTCTCCACTACAGTTCCGTCTGCTCTGACTCTGGTCCCTGTCTCCAGTCCCTCGTCTCGTCAGTCCAGCTTTCCTACCCCCACTCTACTGCTTCCTTGAATTCTGCTGCAAACCTACTCCCCTTGCCCCAGCCTCAGTTCCTGGTTCCCTGCTACCCGCCCAAGCTTCCCCTGGCCTGCAACCGTATCTTACGGCAAAAAAAGAGCGTCTGGATATCAGGACAGCGATCACTCACCTCGGATTAGACAAAGATTTTTTCTCACCAAGCAGGAAGCACAGGACATTCTCCAAACATCTGACATGGCCAACATCCCCGTTATTTGCAAGAGGAGGAGACGCAGGTATAGAGGACACAGAGCGGGATGCCTCGTCCGGACCCGCAGGAGGCAAGTGGGAAAGCTGCCGTTACCGTCAATATTACTCGCCAACGTGCAATCATTGGACAATAAATTAGACGAGGTACGATCACGAATGTCCTACCAACGGGACATCATAAACTGTAATATCCTATGTTTCACGGAATCGTGGCTGAATGACGACATGGATATTCAAGTAGCGGGATATACGCTGCACCGGCAAGATAGAACAGCACACTCCGTAAGATGGGAGGGGTGGCGGTTTGTGCATATTTGTAAACAACAGCTGGTGCACGAAATCTAAGGAAGTCTCTAGATTTTGCTTGCCTGAAGTAGAGTATATTGTGATAAATTGCAGGCCACACTACCTGCCTAGAGAGTTTTCAGCTACACTTTTCGTGGCTGTTTATTTACCACCACAGACAGATGCTGGCACTAAGACCGCACTCAGCCAGCTGTATAAGGAAATAAGCAAACAGGAAACCACTCACCCAGAGGCGGTGCTGCTAGTGGCCGGAGACTTTAATGCAGGGTAACTTAAATCAGTTCTACCAAATTTCTATCAACATGTTAAATGTGCAATCAGAGGGAAAACAATTCTAGATCACCTGTACTCCACACACAGAGACACGTACAAAGCTCTCCCTCGCCCTCCATTTGGTAAATCCGACCACAAATATATCCTCCTGATTCCTGGTTACAAGCAAAACTTAAAGCAGGAAGCACCAGTGACTCGGTCAATAAAAAAGTGGTCAGATGAAGCAGATGATAAACTACAGGACTGTTTTGCTTTCACAGACTGGAACATGTTCCGGGATTATTCCGATGGCATTGAGGAGTACACCACATCAGTCACTGGCTTTATCAATAAGTGCATCGAGGACGTTGTCCCCACAGCGACTGTAAGTGCATACCCCGACCAGAAGCTATGGATTACAGGCAACATTCACACTGAGCTAAAGGGTAGAGCTGCCGCTTTCAAGGTATGGGACTCTAACCTGGAAGCTTACAAGAAATCCTGCTATGCCCTGCGACAAACCATTAAACAGGCAAAGCGTCAATACAGGGCTAAGATTGAATCATACTACACCAGCTCCGAAGCTCGTTTTATGTGGCAGGGCTTGCAAACTATTACAGACTATAAAGGGAAGCACAGCCATGAGCTGCCCAGTGACACGACCCTACCAGAACAGCTAAATCACTTCTATGCTCACTTCGAGGCAAGCAACACTGAGGCATGCATGAGAGCATCATCTGTTCTGGACGACTGTGTGATCCCGCTCTCTGTAGCCGACGTGAGTAAGACCTTTAAACAGGTCAACATACACAAGGCTGTGGGGCCAGACGGATTACCAGGATGTGTGTTCCGGGCATGTGCTGACTGGCAGGTGTCTTCACTGACATTTTCAACATGTCCCTGATTGAGTCTGTAAAACCAACATGTTTCAAGCAGACCACCATAGTCCCTGTGCCCAAGAACACAAAGGCAACCTGCCTAAATGACTACAGACCCGTAGCACTCACGTCCGTAGCCATGAAGTGCTTTGAAAGGCTGGTACTGGCTCACATCAACACCATTATCCCAGAAACCATAGACCCACTCCAATTTGCATACCGCCCAAACAGATCCACAGATGATGCAATCTCGATTGCACTCCTCACTGCCCTTTCCCACCTGGACAAAAGGAACACTTATATGAGAATGCTATTCAGTGACTACAGCTCAGCGTTCAACACCATAGTACCCTCAAAGCTCATCACTAATCTAAGGATCCTGGGACTAAACACCTCCCTCTGCAACTGGATCCTGGACTTCCTGACAGGCTGCCCCCAGCTGGTGAGGGAAGGTAGCAACACATCTGCCATGCTGATCCTCAACACTGGAGCTCCCCAGGGGTGCGTGCTCAGTCCCCTACTGTACTCCCTGTTCACCCACGACTGCATGGCCAGGCACAACTCCAACACCATCATTAAGTTTGCAGACGACATAACAGATGTAGGCCTGATCAACGACGAGAGCCTATAGGGAGGAGGTCAGAGACCTGGCCGTGTGGTGCCAGGACAACAACCTTTCCCTCAACGTGATCACGACAAAGGAGATGATTGTGGACTAAAGGAAAAAGAGGACCAAGCACGCCCCCATTCTCATCGAAAGGGCTACAGTGGAGCAGGTTGAGAGCTTCAGGTTCCTTGGTGTCCACACCACCAACAAACTAACATGATCCAAGCACACCAACACAGTCGTGAAGAGGACACGACAAAACCTATTCCCCTGCAGGAGACTGAAAATATTTGGCATGGGTCCTCAGATCCTCAAAAGGTTCTTCAGCTGCACCATCGAGAGCATCCTGGTTGAATCACTGCCTGGTATGGCAACTGCTCGGCCTCTGACCACAAGGCACTACAGGGGGTAGTGCGAACGGCCCAGTACATCACTGGGGTCAAGCTTCCTGCCATCCAGGACCTCTATAGCAGGCGGTGTCAGAGGAAGGCCCTAAAAATTGTCAAAGACTCCAGCCACCCTAGTCATAGATTGTTCTCTCTGCTACTGCATGGCAAACGGTACCGGAGCGCAAAATCTAGGTCCAAGAGGCTTCTAAACAGCTTCTACCCCCAAGCCATAAGAGTTCTGAACATCTAATCAAATGGCCATCCAGACTCTTTACAGTGCCCCCCCTCACACACACCCTCTTTACACCACTGCTACTCTCTGTTGTCTTCTATGCATAGTCACTTTAATAACTCTACCTTTGTGATGCATCTCTTCATTTTAGTGCAATGCAATTTATGGGAAATGTCAAAGTGGTGGCTTTTCTGGAATTCTGGCTGAAATTTGACATAAAAAAGATGACATTAAGTACTAAAGAAAAATAATTTTAAAAACACACTGACGAAAGGAGAAGTGATTGAATCTTAACAACCTTGACATTGTTGCAGCACGTTCTTACCAACTAAGCCACACTGGATGATATGTTATTGGTTCATTGTCTCACTGACAGGCCCCTCAGGTGGAGAGTGCGAAGTGCAAAACTTTAAAGGGGAAGGGTCGAGGAGAAATGTTTCTATCGACAAAGGAGAGAAAGGTCATGATCAAACCCTACAGTCCGATGACATTCATCCAAACGGATAAACCAATCTACAACCCAGGACAAACAGGTCATTTTACACAGAGCCAGTAGACAGTCTGCTGGACTGGTTTGCTCTGTCATCACATGTTGCTCCTAAAAGACATTTGAAACAGGACAGGAAAGGTGCAGATAACAAAGATATCCACTGCAGGTTCACTCAGAATATGTACACTGGAGATTGTACCAACATACCCCATGTTACAAGCTGTTCCTCTCCTGGACATTATCATTGTAAATATTTTCAGAAAAGAACACAGTGAAGTTTTCCTTTATCTGAATTGGGGTCTTAGTACCAAAGGTGAAAAATATTATCCAGAGTAGCTGTCGAAAGTTTGTCTTGCAAAATTCTGGTAACTTTCCCGAAAATCCCAGGTTTTCCAGAAATCCCGGTTAAAAGATTCCTGGAGTCTGGAAATCCTTCAATGGGGATTTCTGGAAAACCAATTAAAGTTAGCAAAATGATGCTTCTAAAACTCTCATTGAGCGCTTGTCTTTGTGTTTTTACAGTGCAGTTTAGAGTGATCACCTTGGATTCCAGTTTTAGCCCTGTCAATCAGCTGGTGGGTGGTGAAAATTTGAAATATTGAAAACTTTGATTTATTTGGTCTTCCTTTAGAACAATATCTCCACTATTTTGAACAAAAAGAGAGACACAAGGATCACAACATCATAATACTGTGCGATAGACACGGCAATCAGCTATTATGTAAAACTATGTACAGTGTTGTTCAACCAAATGTTTGGTGTGTTTACGGACATATTCAATCAATCCCTATACCAGTCTGCTGTTCCCACATGCTTCAAGAGGGCCACCATTGTTCCTGTTCCCAAGAAAGCTAAGGTAACTGAGCTAAACGACTACCGCCCCGTAGCACTCACATCCGTCATCATGAAGTGCTTTGAGAGACTAGTCAAGGACCATATCACCTCCACCCTACCTGACACCCTAGACCCACTCCAATTTGCTTACCGCCCAAATAGGTCCACAGACGATGCAATCTCAACCACACTGCACACTGCCCTAACCCATCTGGACAAGAGGAATACCTATGTGAGAATGCTGTTCATCGACTACAGCTCGGCATTCAACACCATAGTACCCTCCAAGCTCGTCATCAAGCTCGAGACCCTGGGTCTCGACCCCGCCCTGTGCAACTGGGTACTGGACTTCCTGGCGGGCCGCCCCAGGTGGTGAGGGTAGGCAACAACATCTCCACCCCGCTGATCCTCAACACTGGGGCCCCACAAGGGTGCGTTCTGAGCCCTCTCCTGTACTCCCTGTTCACCCACGACTGCGTGGCCACGCACGCCTCCAACTCAATCATCAAGTTTGCGGACGACACAACAGTGGTAGGCTTGATTACCAACAACGACGAGACGGCCTACAGGGAGGAGGTGAGGGCCCTCGGAGTGTGGTGTCAGGAAAATAACCTCACACTCAACGTCAACAAAACTAAGGAGATGATTGTGGACTTCAGGAAACAGCAGAGGGAACACCCCGCTATCCACATCGATGGAACAGTAGTGGAGAGGGTAGCAAGTTTTAAGTTCCTCGGCATACACATCACAGACAAACTGAATTGGTCCACTCACACAGACAGCATCGTGAAGAAGGCGCAGCAGCGCCTCTTCAACCTCAGGAGGCTGAAGAAATTTGGCTTGTCACCAAAAGCACTCACAAACTTCTACAGATGCACAATCGAGAGCATCCTGGCGGGCTGTATCACCGCCTGGTACGGCAACTGCTCCGCCCACAACCGTAAGGCTCTCCAGAGGGTAGTGAGGTCTGCACAACGCATCACCGGGGGCAAACTACCTGCCCTCCAGGACACCTACACCACCCGATGTTACAGGAAGGCCATAAAGATCATCAAGGACATCAACCACCCGAGCCACTGCCTGTTCACCCCGCTATCATCCAGAAGGCGAGGTCAGTACAGGTGCATCAAAGCTGGGACCGAGAGACTGAAAAACAGCTTCTATCTCAAGGCCATCAGACTGTTAAACAGCCACCACTAACATTGAGTGGCTGCTGCCAACACACTGACACTGACACTGACTCAACTCCAGCCACTTTAATAATGGGAATTGATGGGAAATGATGTAAATATATCACTAGCCACTTTAAACAATGCTACCTTATATAATGTTACTTACCCTACATTATTCATCTCATATGCATACGTATATACTGTACTCTATATCATCGACTGCATCCTCATGTAATACATGTATCACTAGCCACTTTAACTATGCCACTTTGTTTACATACTCATTTCATATGTATATACTGTACTCGATACCATCTACTGTATCTTGCCTATGCTCCTCTGTACCATCACTCATTCATATAACCTTATGTACATATTCTTTATCCCCTTACACTGTGTATAAGACAGTAGTTTTGGAATTGTTAGATAGATTACTTGTTGGTTATTACTGCTTTGTCGGAACTATAAGCACAAGCATTTCGCTACACTCGCATTAACATCTGCTAACCATGTGTATGTGACAAATAAAATTTGATTTGATTTGATTTGATTTGAAATGGTTACAGTGCCCCCCTTATGGTTAAAGTGTCCACCCTGAGAATGGAAGCGCGGGGGTTCTTATACATCCCATTTGTACTTCATGAACAATAAGGCTTCGGGAATGGGAAATGTTTAGAACAATATTGGACAAAATCCAAAACTTTAGCTCATGTTATCTGTTTGATAAGTCTACACAAACAGTTGAGACATATCACTCAATGCAAACAAACTGTGCATGTCTGCAGAGGTAAGTAAACATGTATGGGCTGATTTGAAGGTCCTTTACCACAGGACATGGGTCAGATTGGAATGTATGAGAATGTTTTTCCTGAGATTGAGTTAATCTACTGAATTGACATTAAAGTCCCAGTGCTACTTGTGATGTTGAAGAGACAAAGACAATCACCTGCCTAGTTCATATAGTTGTATACATTTGCTAAATGCGGAATACACATTTCAGTTGAAGGCATTCAGTTGTACAACTGACTAGGTGTCCCCCTTTCCCTTTCTGTTGATTTTTGGGAATATGAGAGTTATTCATTAAACATTAGCCATTCTTTTGTCTTGATCTTCACAGTACAACATTGTATAACTTGAGGTAAGACCCTTATTAGTCTGTCAATTTATGATGATTGTCACTAAATAATACAACACGATAAGACGATGACTCCACCAGCTAGGTAGGTCATCATTCATTTCCACATGGCAGTTACCAGAAGCCTCCATATCAGCTTTATGTGAACACATCTGGGCCACCTTCAGTAAGCAAACTTCAGAACATTGCAGATAGAATTGTCATGAATTGAACTGACATGACTCCTTATTCTACATGTGAGACAGGCATGTTTGGCCTACATAACATGTTTGTATCTGAACAGTCCACAAGGTTGTGCCCTGCTCAATGTGTCTCTTGTTCTATGAATAAACAGAATGTTCATCAGAACAGGATTGGACAGTGGGTCAGTACTTAATCCAGTGGCATCATTCTGCAGCTTTCGGGTAAAGAAGACCACACCCATGGAAAACATCACCGAACTTGTCAGTTCCCGTCCTCCGTGGTCATGACTGCCCACTCTTCCATGGGTTGTGGACCAATACGGAGAAGCATGAGAGGGGCCGACAAGAGAAGAGGAGCTCACAGCACCGAATGGGCCTGGCACATAACCTGGTTTCCCGCCATAAACTCCGGGGGGAAAAAGTAAACCACATGGGGCGACTAGACGGTCTACTAGGGGAACAGGCAGCAGGATGAGGAGTCCACATGATTGCTGCGGCGGGTCTTCGAAGAGACGTCCAGTGATGAGACGTGCCACGGAATCGAGAGCCAAGGGGAAGAGGGATCTAGCCAGGCAGACGAGGATAGGAGGAAAGAGAACTGCTTTGACAGATCTTCCCAGAGTCCACACCAGAGGAGTCCTGACCGGGGTTTGGCATGGAGACCAACGACCCCCACCCTGTCCGACAGTTTCCCTTACCGAAGACCTTATGAGTCAGTTTGGCACGGCCCAACAGCGAGATCCGGAGGTGCAAAGGCTTGTGGACAAAGTGGCAGTTATTGATGGGAAGAGGCTACAGGATGAGGGTGAGTTACATTTCCCATATTTTGCCATACATAACGGCCTATTATATTGGGTATGTAGGAGAAGGGAGGGGGAGTTTGAACTATTGGTAGTACGGAGGTCATATCAAGACACTGTGTTGCACTTAGCCCTCTCCCATGTCTTGGGGGACATTTAGGATGGGAGAAAACGGCTGAGCGGGTACTCACTGCCACGGTCAACCAGAGGACACAATACATCCTTGTAGTAGTGGACTACGCCACCAAATATCCCGAGGCTATTCCATTACGCACCATGGCGCCAAAAGGCATAGCCAAGGAGCTGGTTATGTTTTTGCGAGTAGGATTACCCTAAAATATTTTAACAGATCAAGGCACTCCCTTCATGTCCCGGCTCATGAAAGACCTGAGCCAAATATATTTCAACTCAGTTTCTCACAATTCCTGACATTTAATCCAAGTAAACATTCCCTGTCTTAGGTCAGTTAGGATCACCACTTTATTTTAAGAATGTGAAATGTCAGAATAATGGTAGAGAATGATTTATTTCAGCTTTTATTTCTTTCATCACATTCCCATCACATTTTAGGCCTCCTTGCTCACACATGCTTTTTCAGTTCTGCCCACAAATGTTCTTTAGGATTGAGGTCAGGGCTTTGTGATAGCAACTCCAATACCTTGACTATGTTGTCCTTAAGCCATTTTGCCACAACTTTGGAAGGATGCTTGGGGTCATTGTACATTTGGAAGACCCATTTGCGACCAAGCTTTAACTGATGTCTTGAGGTTTTGCTTCAATATATCCACACAATTGTCCTTCCTCATGTTGCCATCTATTTTGTGAAGTGCACCAGTCCGTCCTGCAGCAAAGCACCCCCATAACATGTTGCTGCCACGCCTGTGCTTCACGGTTGGGATGGTGTTCTTCGGCTTGCAAGCCTCCCCCTTTTTTCTCCAAACATAATGATGGTCATTATGGCCAAACAGTTGTATTTTAGTTTATTCAGACCAGAGGACATTTGTCCAAAAAGTACAATCTTTTTCCCCATGTGCAGTTGCAAACCTTAGTCTGGCTTTATTATGGCTGTTTTGGACCAGTGGCTTCTTCCTTGCTGAGTGGCCTTTCAGGTTATGTCGATATACCAATAGTGGATATAGATAGTGGATATAGAAACTTTTGTACCCGTTTCCTCCAGCATTTTCACAAGTTCCTTTGCTGCTGTTCTGGGATTGATTTGCACTTTTCGCACCAAAGTACGTTCATCTCTAGGAGACAGAACGAGTCTCCTTCCTGAGCAGTATGACGGCTGCGTGGTCCCATGGTGTTTATACTTGCGTACTATTGTTTGTACAGATGACCGTGGTACCTTCAGGCGTTTGGAAATTGCTCCCAAGGATGAACCAGACTTGTGGAGGTCTACAATCTGTTTTTGGGGGTCTTGGCTGATTTATTTTTATTTCCCCATGATGTCAAGCAAAGAGACACCGAGTTTGAAGGTAGGCCTTGAAATACATCCACAGGTACACCTCCAATTGACTCAAATGTTATCAATTAGCCTATCTGAAGCTTCTAAAGCCATGACATCATTTTCTGGAATTTTCCAAGCTGTTTAAAGGCACAGTCAACTTAGTGTATGTAGACCTCTGACCCACTGGAATTGTGATACAGTGAATTAGAAGTGAAATAATCTGTCTGTAAACATTTGTTGGAAAAATTACTTGTGTCATGCACAAAGTAGATGTCCTAACCAACTTGCCAAAACTATAGTTTGTTGACAAGAAATTAGTGGAGTGGTTGAAAAACGACTCCAACCTAAGTGTATGTAAACTTCTGACTTCAACTGTATGTAAACTATACAGTGTAAAGCAGATTAGAACGAGTGTTTATCACCCCCAGACAGACGGACTGTGCGAGAGGCTGAATAAAACCATCATGAGCATGTTAAGATGTGTTGTGGATAAGGACAGGAAAAATTGGGACATGCTGTTGCCCCACCTTATGTTTGCAAAAGAAGCCTGGGAGAACCGACCAATTCCCTACCGCTCGTTCATTGAGCACGTAGTCCTAATGTAGAATTGGGTAGTTTTATATGTAGTAAATGTATTATGTAGTAAATACTACAGTAATGTCCACAAAAACACAACAGTTTTTATACCACAGAATTTAATTAGCATTTACCCTGCTCATTCCCCTCCCCCATATCACATTTGTGCCACCCTTAAGTGAGAAACCTACCATATATTGTGTTCCCTACAGGTTATAGTTCAGAGCTTCAGCTCTTCTCTGTAACCTATCTGTTCAGACCCCAGTCCTACCGACCTACAGGTTATGGAATATTTGCTCTTGTTGTATTTCTCCCGGAGGTTTCCTGAAGGAGAAAGCCTACACTTTTATATGTTGTGATAATTGCGTTGTTAGTTCTATAAGCAGTTAGTTCATATGCCTTGACACTGTGATAGGCCGAGACAATAAGAAATCAATTCAACCACACCTTCGTTTGATCACAAAACTGGAGAGCAACCTCTATCCAGTGAAGTCCACAAAGCATATTGCATGTAACAAACAGTTGAATGATCAAGCAACTTAATGTTTCTGACATTTTCGGACGACTAAACAACTATTGATTTAGAATCAGAGTTACAGCAAGTCACAAAGAAAACAGGAGCTGCCTCCACTATTCCAGCACCACTTCAACATCATCAAATCACCTTTGCTTAGTCTCATACAATGACCAATCAAATAAACCAAAAAATGATTTAGTCCAATCAACGTAAGGTAAATATTAAGGTAAATATGATGTACCTGTCCATGGTTCCGATTTCTGTCTTTGTGTGTGCTCGTTGTCCCTCAGGGGGTCTCCTGCACTGGACTCAGACCTCCTCAGAGACCAACCCCCTCGCAGTGGAGATCAGCTCCACTGTTTTCATGTGCTATTTCGTAGGTTTGATGTATTCACTATTATTCTACAAAATAAAGCATAACTCTTGAATGAGTAGGTTTGTCCAAACTTTTGACTGGTACTGTATATTTTGATGTACTTGTCGTGACATACAGTGGGGCAAAAAAGTATTTGGTCAGCCACCAATTGTGCAAGTTCTCCCACTTAAAAAGATGAGAGAGGCCTGTCATTTTCATCATAGGTACACTTCAACTATGACAGACAAAATGAGAAAAGAAAATCACATTGTAGGATTTTTAATGAATTTATTTGCAAATTATGGTGGAAAATAAGAATTTGGTCACCTACAAACAAGCAAGATTTCTGGCTCTCATAGACCTGTAATTTCTTCTTTAAGAGGCTCCTCTGTCCTCCACTCGTTACCTGTATTAATGGCACCTGTTTGAACTTGTTATCAGTATAAAAGACATCTGTCCACAACCTCAAACAGTCACACTCCAAACTCCACTATGGCCAAGACCAAAGAGCTGTCAAAGGACACCAGAAACAAAATTGTAGACCTGCACCAGGCTGGGAAGACTGAATCTGCAATAGGTAAGCAGCTTGGTTTGAAGAAATCAGCTGTGGGAGCAATTATTAGGAAATGGAAGACATACAAGACCACTGATAATCTCCCTCGATCTGGTGCTCCACGCAAGATCTCACCCCGTGGGGTCAAAATGATCACAAGAATGGTGAGCAAAAATCTCAGAACCACAAGGGGGGACCTAGTGAATGACCTGCAGAGAGCTGAGACCAAAGTAACAAAGCCTACCATCAGTAACACACTACGCCGCCAGGGACTCAAATCCTGCAGTGCCAGACGTGTCCCCCTGCTTAAGCCAGTACATGTCCAGGCACGTCTGAAGTTTGCTATGAGAGCATTTTGATGATCCAGAAGAAGATTGGGAGAATGTCTTATGGTCAGATGAAACCAAAATAGAACTTTTTGATAAAAACTCAACTCATCGTGTTTGGAGGACAAAGAATGCTGAGTTTCATCCAAAGAAAACCATACCTACTGTGAAGCATGGGGGTGGAAACATCATGCTTTGGGGCTGTTTTTCTGCAAAGGGACCAGGACGACTGATCCGTGTAAAGGAAAGAATGAATAGGGCCATGTATCGTGAGATTTTGAGTGAAAACCTCCTTCCATCAGCAAGGGCATTGAAGATGAAACGTGGCTGGGTCTTTCAGCATGACAATGATCCCAAACACACCGCCCGGGCCCGGGCTACAATGTGATTTTCTGGATTGTTTTTCTTCTAATTTTGTCTGTCATAGTTGAAGTGTACCTATGATGAAAATTACAGGCCTCTCTCATCTTTTTAAGTGGGAGAACTTGCACAATTGGTGGCTGACTAAATACTTTTTTGCCCCACTGTATCTCTACTCTGAAATTATTTGTGTAGAATGTCCTTCAGTCAGCAAAACTGAAATTACACTTCTGCATAGAGCGTTTAAATAATTGTGGCCAATCCCTATTCCTACCTTTCAACCACACCCTGGACATCATACAGGAGCTCCCAGTACAAAATCTAAAGCCAGCGGTGGTCAAGATCTACGACGTCTAACAAACTGCTGTTGTCACGCCCTGGTCAAAGTATATGGTGGTTGTCTTTATTTATTTGGTCAGGCCAGGGTGTGGCATGGGTTTTTGTATGTGGTGTGTATGTATTGGGATTGTAGCTTAGTGGGGTGTTCTAGTTAAGTCTATGGCTGTCTGAAGTGGTTCTCAATCAGAGGCAGGTGTTTATCGTTGTCTCTGATTGGGAACCATATTTAGGCAGCCATATTCTTTGAGTGTTTCGTGGGTGATTGTCCTTAGTGTCGTTGTTCCTGTCTTTGTTAGTTTTCACAAGTATAGGCTGTTTCGGTTTTCGTTACGTTCTTTGTTTTTGTCGTGTTTGTATTGATTCGTGTTTTACGTTGGTTTATTAAACATGGATCGTAATCTACACGCCGCATTTTGGTCCGACTCTCCTTCACCACAAGAGAACCATTACAGTATCACCCACCAACCAAGGACCAAGCAGCGTGGTAAACAGAGGCAGCAGCAGCAGCAGCAGCAGCAGCAACAGCAGCAGCAGGAGAAGCGACAGGTGCAGCAGGAGCAACAGCAGCAGCAGCAAAGGCAGCAGCAGGAGAAGCAACAGAGGCAGCAGCAGCAGCAGTGGGAGAGGCTGCACTATTTGGATAAATGGACTTGGGAGGAGATCCTTGACGGGAAAGGACCCTGGGCAGAGCCAGGGGAATATTGCCGCCCTAAAGCCGAGCTGGAGGCAGCGAAAGCAGAGAGGCGGCATTATGAGGAGCTGGTACGGCAGAGCGGCTGGAAGCCCGAGAGGCACCCCAAGAAAGGGGCACAGGGAGAGTGTGGCAGAGTCAGGAGTCAGACCTGAGCCAACTCCCCCTGTTTACCGTAAGGAGTCATGGATGGAATTGGAGCTGTCGGAGAAGCTGAGTGCTGAGTCTGAGAGTGTTGAGGATGTATTGGACAGAGTAGAGAGAAAGCTGTTGGTTTGGCATAGTATGCGGCATTCGCCCTGAGGAGCGTGTTAGCTGTCCGATGTCACCCGTGTCAGTTCCTCGTACTCAGCCTGAAACGTGTGTTGGAGATCCGGGGGATTTGATGCCGGCTATACACACCAGGTCTCCAGTACACCTTCACAACCCGGTGTGTCCTGTTCCTTGCACTCACCCAGAGGTGCGTGGCCCGGTACCACTAGTGCCAGCTCTCCGCACCAGGCTTCCTGTGCGTGTCCTCGGCCCAGTACCACCAGTGCCAGCACCACGCATCAGGCCTACAGTGCGTCCCGCCTCTCCAGCGTTGCCGGAGCTTCCCGTCTGCCCAGCGCCGTCAGTGCCGTCAGTCTGCCCAGCGCCATCAGAGTCGCCAGTCTGCCCAGCGCCACAAATGCCGCCAGTCTGCCCAGCGCCGCCAGTGCCGCCAGTCTGCCCAGCGCAGCCAGTCTGCCCAGCGCCGCCAGTGCCGCCAGTCTGCCCAGCGCCACCAGTGCCGCCAGTCTGCCCAGCGCAGCCAGTCTGCCCAGCGCCGCCATTGCCGCCAGTCTGCCCAGCGCCGCAAGTGCCGCCAGTCTGCCCAGAGCAGCCAGCGCCGCCAGTCTGCCCAGCGCCGCCAGTGCCGCCAGTCTGCCCAGCGCAGCCAGTCTGCCCAGCGCCACCAGTGCCGCCAGTCTGCCCAGCGCCGCCAGTCTGCCCAGCGCAGCCAGCCAGGATCTGCCCAGCGCCACCAGTGCCGCCAGTCTGCCCAGCGCCGCCAGTCTGCCCAAGGGTGAGGGGGGTTCTGTCACGCCCTGGTCAAAGTATATGGTGTTTGTCTTTATTTATTTGGTCAGGCCAGGGTGTGGCATGGGTTTTTGTATGTGGTGTGTATGTATTGGGATTGTAGCTTAGTGGGGTGTTCTAGTTAAGTCTATGGCTGTCTGAAGTGGTTCTCAATCAGAGGCAGGTGTTTATCGTTGTCTCTGATTGGGAACCATATTTAGGCAGCCATATTCTGAGTGTTTCGTGGGTGATTGTCCTTAGTGTCGTTGTTCCTGTCTGTTAGTTTTCACAAGTATAGGCTGTTTCGGTTTTCGTTACGTTCATTACGTTCTTTGTTTTTGTAGTGTTTGTATTGATTCGTGTTTTACGTTTGTTTATTAAACATGGATCGCAATCTACACGCCGCATTTTGGTCCGACTCTCCTTCACCACAAGAGAACCGTTACAGCTGTCCTATCTAACAAACTGCTGTCCTATTTTAAATCTAGAATCGTTGGTCATCTTTTATAGCTGACCCATATACTATACATGTACTATAAATTATTTTATTTAACTGAGTCAATATTCCTTTTACCTAAATGCTGGTCAGTTTGTTAAAGCATTCATTCCTTACATGTATCTATCTATCATTGTATTTACCCCTCTGCAGTTATAAGAATAATTACATTCACAGAGGTCACACCTGCAACCCCTGAGACATATTTTAAACTCTAAAGTAAAATATGTAACTGGAATTAAAGTTTTCCATTATAACCCTATTCTTGAGCATTTTATCCAGACAGTTTTGTCACACTATGGCAAGCAATGAGTGAAGACATCAAAACTACGAAATAGCACATGAGAACATGTAGCAACCAAAAATGTGTTTCACAAAATATATTTTAGATTCTTCAAAGTAGCCACCCTTTGCCTTGACAGTTTTGCACACACTTGGCATTCTCTTAACCAGCTTCACCTGGAATTCCTGTCCAAAAGAGTGCAGGCTCAGGAGACAAGGTGAATAGTGAAAGGCATTGTGTAAGACAGTGGGTCTCATCCTGGGGTACTAGTACCCATGGGGGTACCTGGCCTATTCACAGGGGGTACTTGGGAAGACTCATGGGCAGTGCAATATGTGATTGGGGGTACAGTAAACAACAACATTGGGGGTACAGTAAACAAAAAAGGTTGAGAACCACTGTGCTAGACCACATCAAAGGGCAAAAAAACTATCCCTTCTGAAACAAATTATTGCAGCTCTGAATCTTAACAAATACAATGTGCTGTTAATCGGTGTTGCCAAATATACAAAGGTGTGTGGGCCAATGTTCTTTCTCAATTTTGCAGGTTCTCATCTTTTTTCTTCCTCCATCTGTTATCATCATGGACCCCCTGTAGTTCTCATCTTTTTTCTTCCTCCATCTGTAATCATCATGGACCCCCTGTAGTTCTCATCTTTTTTCTTCCTCCATCTGTAATCATCATGGCCCCCTGTAGTTCTCATCTTTTTTCTTCCTCCATCTGTAATCATCGTGGACCCCCTGTAGTTCTCATCTTTTTTCTTCCTCCAACTGTTATCATCATGGACCCCTGTAGTAATAATAAAGGCGTGGTTCTCTTTTATTTCTCATCAGGGAATGGGATCCAGGAAATCCACTCACTCTAAATTCCATCAACAAGGGGATGTGTCCTGTACTGATCAAACCCATAATGAGTCCTGGCTATAATCTCCATTATGAATTTCTCCTAATAATTTATTGAGCTAATGGTGTGGACAAGGCATGGAAAGATGTAGTTGAAAACACAAATCCATTTAGAGAAAGAGTAACAGAACAATCGAGAACACAAACATATACACCCACAAAACAGATATTATAGAGCCCTGTTGTTGATAACACAGCTCACGAAAGATATCAAAACTTATACTGAGAATTATGGACATATGAGTACGCTGTGAAAAACAGTACTTTTGAAGAGCAGCAAGACTCTTCATGACCTAACAATGGGGAAATTACAAACGTCCTTGTTATGGGTTAACAAGTGTACATGCTGAGCTGATATCAAGAAAGAGTATTCAATCACACTACACTTTAGATGTCAATACAATACATCCTGTTTTTTGCTCAGAGAAGATGCAACTCAAGCCCACTTGATTGGACAGTAGCTCTTTAAACCCCCCCCCAACTCCTCTTATTTTTCCTCCTGCTCTCTTCATTTGTGCCCTGCCCAGCCTACAACAGTGATTCTCAGATTTCTGTGCTCTTATATTGCCATTGCTGAAGCTAGAACCAAGTGAACATCGAAGACAGCCCTGAAATACAGTCAACAGTGACAACGGTAAGATAAGACATTTCCCTCTTGAAATATTGCATGGAAATAAACCTGTTGAATGGAGGAACTATCTTGGAAACACTCCAGCCATATTCTAAACAATACAAAATGTTGGCATGTACTCTTTGGGATCATAATACTATGGAAAACATGCTTTTCAGAGATGCTGTGCAAGTAATAAATACAACTCATGGATATCTATTTCAATTTTAAAATACTCAAATGGGCAAAGACATGGAGATGGTAACAAGCTTCCCTGTTAACAAGCTTCCCAGCTCTGGTCATTTTTTAAACAACATATTTTACAGTTTCTAGTGCCTTTTGACTTCCTGTCTATTTAATCCCGATTAGATAAACAATGGCAGGAATTATTGAATGATTTGAAGACCAATGGATAAGAATATCACACCCAATTCAGTGGTTACTGTTTTTAAGGGTAAAAGGAAATCAACTGTATTCTAACCAAAAGTTATTTTGGAACAATGATGTCGTTTTTCAAAAGAGTCCACAAGACAAGGAACACTGTTGCCTTTTGCAAAACAATAAATGTGTTTTCAAAACATAGTTCCCTTCTCAAAACACAAATACATTAATCGAAATTATTATACCGTCAAAATTGCTAATACATTCATCAAAAGAACACAACTGCCTGCAAAAAGATTAATGCAACCATACTTATCTCGGCGCAGACAAAACAGAAAGTTAGTCTGTCTTTAAAGATCCATGTAGATCAATATATTTTCTTGGCAGTCACTAAATCATGATGATCAAAAATTGGGACTTAAACTATCCAAAAGTTCAGAATTATGGGCAGTTACTCTCCTTTTATGCATATTTCACCAAACAATTTCAGGTCTAGTAACCGAAAGGTTGCAAGATCAAATCCCTGAGCTGACAAGGTAAAAATCTGTTGTTCTGCCCCTGAACAAGGCAGTTAACCCACCGTTCCTAGGCTGTCATTGAAAATAAAAATTTGTTCTTAACTGACTTGCCTAGTTAAATAAAGGTGAAATAAAAAATCTCATATTATTCCTGATTAATAAAAATAAGCACATTGTGTGCAGGATTCATTCATTGGTATCATCACAATACAATTCCATGTATTCAGTACGTAGCCTGGTTTGTTCATAGCTTTGTAGACTTTCCATTTGCGCACAAAAACACAATCCACAAAAGAAATAGGAAAGGTGAATCCCAGTAGATTGGTGGCACCTTAATTGGGGAGGACGGTCTTGTGGTCATGGCTGGAGTGGTATATATGGAATGGAGTCAAATACGTCAAACACATGGTTTGATATCATTTCATCTGCGCCGTTCCAGCCATTATTATGAGCTGTTTTCTCCTCAGTAGCCTCCACTAAGGTGAATACAATGGAGAAACGTATATGCCTCAATCTACACTCAAATAATGGAAGGTCACAATGTTGGAGAGTATAACCTAGGAGTAACCAAAAGTTATGTAGAAGTAACCCAACTTCATTCTCTACATGTCCGCAATATTGTAAAATATCATACATTGCTGTTCTGCTATAGATACATTTCAACAGAGATCCAAAAATGATTTGTACGCGATTGAGAAAATTTGTAAGACTAGGACAGCTGTAGTCAATGTTGGATAGGGTAATGCATTGTTGACCCAACCAACATGTAGGCTCATGGGGGATACTCAATCACCTGTGGACTACCCGTCTGGTCTACTGCAACTCGCTGTTGGCTGGGTTCCCCTCTTGTGCCATCAAACCAATGCAACAACCTTCCCAAATTCTCCCATGTCACCCCGCTCCTCTGCAAACTCCACTGGATTTAAGTCAGTGAATCACATCCACTACAAGACCATGGTGCTTACCTACGGAACAGCAAGAGAAACTGCCCCTCCCTTCAGGATATGCTCAAACCCTTCATTCCAATCCAAGCACTCCGTTCTGCCACCTCAGGTATCTTGGCCCTCCCACCCCTAAAGGAGGGAGCGGGATCTGCCCAGTCCAAGCTCTTCTCTGTCCTGTCACCCCGATGTTGGAACCAGCTTCCCTCTGAAGCTAGGACAGCAGAGTCTCTGCCCATCTTTCAAAAACATCTGAAACCCTACCTCTTCAAACAGTATCTTAAATAATTATCCTCACCCCACCCCTCCCCCTTCTAGTTCTAACTCTACTGATAGCTACTTTATTGAGGAAAAATGTACTTTCTATGCCTGTGATTTGTTGTTGTCCCACCTAGCTATCTTAAGATGAATGCACTGTAAGTCACTCTGGATAATAGCGTCTGCTAAATGACTAAAATGTAAATGATAGATTTTTCATAGTTATTCATTATAGTCAGGATTATGGGGATAGTTTCAATTTGCTTTCAACGTTGTGATGGGTGGAAATGTTCAGACCTATTCAATTGTTTCAGAGTTCAGATCTACAGGGAGTTCCTAGAGGTGAGGCTCGAGTTGCAATTCAGAACCAGTGTGTTTTATCTCCCACAGAGCAACACTGGGCCGTCGGGAACATGTTCCTCTTTTCCACAACACTTCTCTTCCTGTTTCTGGGTGGGTAAGCTAGGAAGCTGCAGACCAGTGCTGCACGCACAACAAGCTCATAAATCAGGAGAATCCCTGTAATCAAATCTGTCTGCTGATTGAATTACCTCGCTAGATGCATGTTGGACTTTGTCATGCTTTTCTTTTTTCTCCACTTGTTGAATTCATATAAAGACATTATTTCATATAAAGATACATACGTTCTCTTTGCATCACATTTATACCTGTGTGGGGGCTATTAGAAATGTCAGGCTTACACATGCACACTATAACAAGTCATGTGATGAAGCACTGTTTATGTTACATTTTCTTAAAGGGACATTACACTTTCAAATCAAAGTTTGTCAGACGTTTTCAGACCTCCAAAGTAGTCTAATGTCAAGACAAAACCATTTCCCACAACATTGGCTGAGTGTTGATCCACCTATATGCCTCCACCCTAAGTGAGTGGAAAAGATAGGCACTGAATAAAACCAGAGAATTAGATGGTGCTTATCTTTTCCATTAATTTGGGATTGAGGCATATAGCTGGATCTACACAACAGATGGTCTAGGTTGTTGACGTGGAGTACCAGTCAAACGTTTGGACACACCTACTCATTCAAGGTTTTTATTTTTTTATTTTTTTTTACAATTTTCTACATTGTACAATAATAGTGAAGACGTCTTCAAAGCTGAGGAGTTCACTTCTAGTGGATCGTATTTATACTAAAGATAACCATGTTTTAACGTACTTGACAGGGGTGAGACCAAAACCACCCGTCAGTTTGAAGCAGTATACATAGTACTAGCAATGGAATTAATTTGAAATAATATATACAGTACCAGTCAAAGGTTTGGACACACCTACTCATTCCAGGGTGTTTCTTTATTTTTACATCTTCTACATTGTAGAATAGTAGTGAAGACGACATCAAAACTAAACTGTCCCTTTTTCAGGACCCTTTCTTTCAAAGCTAATTCGTAAAAATCCAAATAACTTCACAGATATTCATTGTAAAGGGTTTGAACACTGTTTACCATGCTTGTTCAATGAACCATAAATAATTAATGAACTGCCACGGCCGATGCTGGAAGAAGACCAAGGTGCAGCGTGGTGAGTGTACATTTTCCTTAAAAAAAAAAATGTCACCAACAAAACAAAAAACGAAAGGAACAACCGTGAAGTTTACAGTGCTATAGTGCCACTAACAAAGATAACTTCCCACACTTAAAGGAGGGAAAGGGCTACCTAAGTATGGTTCCCAATCAGAGACAACGATAGACAGCTGTCCCTGATTGAGAGCCATACCCGGCCAAAACATAGAAATAAAGAAACATAGAAAACAAAACGTAGAATGCCCACCCCAAATCACACACGGACCAAACCAAATAGAGACATAAAAAGGCTCTCTAAGGTCAGGGAGTGACAGTACCCCCCCCAAAGGTGCGGACTCCGGCCGCAAAACCTGAACCTATAGGGGAGGGTCTGGGTGGGCATCTAGCCGCGGTGGAGGCTCAGGTGTGGTACGCAGACGCCGCTCCATCTCTGGCTCAACCCTCGTTGCGGGCCCCGGACTGGGGACCCTCGTTGCGGGCCCCGGACTGGGGACCCTCGTTGCGGGCCCCGGACTGGGGACCGTCGTTGCGGGCCCCGGACTGGGGACCGTCGCTGGAGGCTCCGGACTGGGGACCGTCGCTGGAGGCTCCGGACTGGGGACCGTCGCTGGAGGCTCCGGACTGGGGACCGTCGCTGGAGACTCCGGACTGGGGACAGTCGCTGGAGACTCCGGACTGGGGAACGTCGCTGGAGACTCCGGACTGGGGACCGTCGCTGGAGACTCCGGACTGGGGACCGTCGCTGGAGACTCCGGACTGGGGGCCGTCGCTGGAGACTCCGGACCGCCGCTGGAGACTCCGGACTGGGGACCGTCGCTGGAGACTCCGGACTGGGGACAGTCGCTGGAGACTCCGGACTGGGGAACGTCGCTGGAGACTCCGGACTGGGGAACGTCGCTGGAGACTCCGGACTGGGGACCGTCGCTGGAGACTCCGGACTGGGGGCCGTCGCTGGAGACTCCGGACCGCCGCTGGAGACTCCGGACTGGGGACCGTCGCTGGAGACTCCGGACTGGAGACCGTCGCTGGAGGCTCCGGACTGGAGACCGTCACTGGAGGCTTCTTGCCATGAATCATCACTGGAGGCTTCGTGCCATGGATCATCACTGGAGGCTTCGTGCCATGGATCATCACTGGAGGCTTCGTGCCATGGATCATCACTGGAGGCTTAGTGCCATGGATCTTCACTGGAGGCTTCTTGCCATGGATCATCACTGGAGGCTTCTTGCCATGGATCATCACTGGAGGCTTCGTGCCATGGAACATCACTGGAGGCTTCGTGCCATGGATCATCACTGGAGGCTTCGTGCCATGGATCATTACTGGAGGCTTCGTGCCATGGATCATCACTGGAGGCTTCTTGCCATGGATCATCACTGGAGGCTTCTTGCCATGGATCATCACTGGAGGCTTCTTGCCATGGATCATCACTGGAGGCTTAGTGCCATGGATCATCACTGGAGGCTTTGTGCCATGGCTCATCACTGGAGGCTTCGTGCCATGGATCATCACTGGAGGCTTCGGACTGGAGGGACACACAGAAGGCCTGGCTCTGGGAGCAGGCACAGGACTCACCAGGCTAGGAAGACATACAGGAGGCCTGGTTCTGGGAGCGGGCACAGGATACACTGGGCCGTGTAGGCGCACTGGAGGTCTCGAGTGTAGAGCCTGCACAACCCGTCCTGGCTGGATGGTTACTTTGGCTGGCACGTGCGGGGTGCAGGCACAGGACGCACTGGAGACACAGTGCACAGAGCCGGTGCAGGATATCCTGGGCCGTAGAGAGACGTACTGGCGGCCAGATGCGCTGAGCCGACACCCTCCGACCTGGCTGGATGCCCACTCTAGCCCGGCCGATTCGGGGAGCTGGAAGGTAGCGCACTGGGCTGTGAACGCGCACTGGAGACACCGTGTGCTCCACCGCATAACAGGGTCCCGGCTCATCTGCGTGAACGTGCATGCTGCAAGGAGGCATGAGGACTGCAGATGTAGCCAGGGCAATAAATTGCAATGTCCGTACTGTGAGATGCCTAAGACAGCGCTACAGGGAGACAGGATGGACAGCTGATCGTCCTCGCAGTGGCAAACCACGTGTAACAACACCTGCACAGGATTGGTACATCCGAACATCACACATGCGGGACAGGTACAGAATGGCAACAACAACTGCCCGAGTTACACCAGGAACGCACAATCCCTCCATCAGTGCTCAGACTGTCTGCAATAGGCTGAGAGAGGCTGGACTGAGGGCTTGTAGGCCTGTTGTAAGACAAGTCCTCACCAGACATCCCCGGCAACAAACCCACCGTCAGGGGTGACAGGACTGGCAAAAAGTGCTCTTCACTGGCGAGTCGCGGTTTTGTCTCACTAGGGGGGAAAGGTCGGATTTGCATTTATTGTCGAAGGAATGAGCGTTAAACCAAGGCCTGTACTCTTGAGCGGGATTGATTTGGAGGTGGAGGGTCCGTCATGGTCTGAGGCAGTGTGTCACAGCATCATCGGACTGAGCTTGTTGTCATTGCAGGCAATCTCAATGCTGTGTGTTACAGGGAAGACATCCTCCTCCCTCATGTGGTACCCTTCCTGCAGACTCATCCTGACATGACCCTCCAGCATGACAATGCCACCAGCCATACTGCTCGTTCTGTGCATGATTTCCTGCAAGACAGGAATGTCAGTGTTCTGCCATGGCCAGCGAAGAGCCCGGATCTCAATCCCATTGAGCACGTCTGGGAACTGTTGGATCGGAGGGTGAGGGCTAGGGCCATTCCCCCCAGAAATGTCCAGGAACTTGCAGGTGCCTGGGTGGAAGAGTGGGGTAACATCTCACAGCAAGAACTGGCAAATCTGGTGTAGTCCATGAGAAGGAGATGCACTGCAGTACTTAATGCAGCTGGTGGCCACACAAAATACTGACTGTTACTTTTGATTTTGATCCCCCCCGTTGTTCAGGGACATATTTTTCAGTTTATGTCTCAGTTGTTGAATCTTGTTATGTTCATACAAATATTTACATGTTAAGTTTGCTGAAAATAAATGCAGTTGACAGTGAGAGGACGTTTATTTTTTTGCTGAGTTTGTGAAATAATAAATATGGAATCGTGTAATAACAAAAAAAGTATTAACCAAATCAAAATATATTTTAGATTCTTCATTGTAGCAAGGAAAGAAATTCCAGAAATTAACTTTGAACAAGGCACACCTGTTAATTGAAATGCATTCCAGGTGACTACCTCGCGAAGCTGGTTAAGAGAATGCCAAGAGTGTGCAAAGCTGTCATCAAGGCAAAGGGTGGCTACTTTGAAAGTGTTTAACACTTTTTTGGTTACTCCATGATTCCATATGTGTTATTTCATAGTTTTGATGTCTTCACTATTATTCTACAATGTATAAATTAGTAAAAATAAAGAAAAAACACTGAATGAGTAGGTGTGTCCAAACTTTTTACTGGTACTGTATGTATCTCAACATTAGTGTACTTTTGAGGTCTAAAAACATTGGACAAACTTTCCTTTATGAGTGAAATGTCCCTTTAACCTTTTACTGTATCAATACATGGAGTTGTTATTAAAACCAAAAGCATTATTGTAAGTATTTGTATGTCTTGTACTTTCAGTCACCTGTTCACCAGAGAAGAAAGGCGATTTTGGAAAACTTAATGCCTGTATCACTGAAAACAACAGCCTCATGTTGGAATGCGAGTACCCACCATGTCCAGAGTCACCGTCCTTTGATTGTGACTTCCTCACCACAGAGGACGGGGTCCTGTTGGGGAGCTCTTACAAAAACTTTCAGATGACAAATTACTCAACCTTTCACATTACAGCAAAAGGTCGGTGTCAGCTTATTCTCATTGGCCATGCCCTAACTCATTCCAACGAGACAAAGAGTTATAACTGTACTTTGATACGGAGAGGTAGAGAAGAGAGGAAGAACATCACTATAAACTACATGAACCCCCACAAAAAACGTGAGTATCAATCAAAAGAATAGACATATGCTGGTGAAATTACTTATTGACCTACAGGTAACCGCCAAAATAATGGAAACACTTGAGTAAATGAGTGATACAAAGTATATTGAAAGCAGGTGCTTCCAAACAGGTGTGGTTTCTGAGTTAATTAAGCAATTATCATCCCATCATGCTTAGGTTCATGTATAAACTTTCTGCACAGGACATTATTTTGGCTACCATGGCTATGGGATAGCAATGCCCCCATCCACAGGGTATGAGTGGTCACTGAACGGTTTGATGAGCATGAAAACGATGTAAGCAATATGCCATGGCCGTCCGAGTCATCAGCTCTCAACCCAATTGGACACCTATGGGAGATTCTGGAGCGGTGTCTGAGACAGCGTTTTCCACCACCAACAAAATACCAAATTATGGAATTTCTCATGGAAGAATGGTGTCACATCCCTCCAATAGAGTTCCAAACACTTACAGAATCTATGCCAAGGTGCATTAAATCTGTTCTGGCTCGTGATGGCCGAATGCCCTCAAGACACTAATAGGTTGGTGTTTCCTTTATTTTGGCAGTTACCTGTATATGCCTTTTGAAGCAATGCCAGCTACGTTATGACATTGTATAATAAGACAAAAATGTATGTCAGTGGATTAAATAAAAACGCTGTTCCAGTCTTATGGACAAAGTTCATAAGATCTCTATTTCAAATATATTTCTGAAATCTAGCATGACCTGCATGCATTCCTATGTATTGTCAAAAGGCACATATGACTGAGGAAAGTTGCAATGCAGCCCTAAAAGCTTGATGGAATTAGGTGTATAAAAACAAACGAGTGGAAAAAACACAAATGTCCACTATATAACACGAACGCAGATGAGGCCCACTGCTGAAGAGAGAACTCATCCTGACAATATTCATCAAGTGGATGACTTTGTACATGTTAATGAACACAATAACCTTCCTCTCCCCAGAACACATCAAACCTTGCTCTACCATGGGGTGGATGTTGCATCAAGCTCCCACCCTGCTATGGCCTGTGGTATTCATGTCACTATGGAAGATCCTCTCCTGAATGCACAACCTACCCTGACAAGCTGAAGCTCAACTCTGTCTGAAATAGGCTACTCTGTACAATTCATGACATGACAAATAAAAATGAAATATAAATATTTAGCCTTCCTGTGGCCTAATTTAAAATAAAACAATCTTATTTGCACGTCACATCAATGATATTATGTCACCGTGTGGGACTGTGGGTTAATTAACCTTGTCGGAGTGGGCGCCCTGATTGTAGTTTATGAGCTAGGCAGGCTACTGCCTGGGAAGGTCTCCCACTCAGAAGTACAAGATGGGAGGGGGGTAGGTTGACCTCAGGTCTCCCCACTGGAAGCCCGAGGTAGGGGGAGTGGGGGAATCTATCAAATAGCGCACCTCTAACTTTGTACAGTACTAATGCAATTAGTAAAATCACTCACACTACGAAATGCTACCAAATAAACCACAATTCATTCATAATACTGTGAATATATAGATTCAAAGACATATTGCTGCATCTTTTTCTGGTTTGTGCGAAATCGTTAAGAATAATATAAAACCAGTCTGCACACCACCAAGGTGAATTGGTTTAGTCATGACTCTTGTTTGACAGTGTTGGTGGATGGGTAATGTATTGATGCTCGAGTGCCAAATCAACACAAATTTGTTTCTATTTGTCTTTGTTTCTTCTTTTTTATATTTATGAGTCCTATTTATATATTTTTATATTTATATAGTTTTAAATGTTATGATTATTTATTTGTGTTGTTTCAAATGTTTGAATAAAAATTACAGTTAGTGCAGAGGGGTTGTTCGCCCAGGGAGCCATACAAGCTAGAACTGCCACTGATAATATACACACGAGACAATCCACAACAAGCATTATGAAGAAATGTATGGAGTAACATACATTTTATCAAATAGATTACGTTCTATAGTTCAAAGACTCATATTTTATTTTCTGAGTCACATTTTTGCTGTCCATTTTTAAACATGGAGTAGCATATACAGTGGGGAGAACAAGTATTTGATACACTGCCGATTTTGCAGGTTTTCCTACTTACAAAGCATGTAGAGGTCTGTAATTTTTTATCATAGGTACACTTCAACTGTGAGAGATGGAATCTAAAACAAAAATCCAGAAAATCACATTGTATGATTTTTAAGTAATTCATTTGCTTTTTATTGCATGACATAAGTATTTGATCACCTACCAACCAGTAAGAATTCCGGCTCTCGCAGACCTGTTAGTTTTTCTTTAAGAAGCCCTCCTGTTCTCCACTCATTACCTGTATTAACTGCACCTGTTTGGACTCGTTACCTGTATAAAAGACACCTGTCCACACACTCAATCAAACAGACTCCAACCTCTCCACAATGGCCAAGACCAGAGAGTTGTGTAAGGACATCAGGGATAAAATTGTAGACCTGCACAAGGCTGGGATGGGCTACAGGACAATAGGCAAACAACTTGGTGAGAAGGCAACAACTGTTGGCGCAATTATTAGAAAATGGAAGAAGTTCAAGATGACGGTCAATCACCCTTGGTCTGGGGCTCCATGCAAGATCTCACCTCGTGGGGCATCAATGATGATGAGGAAGGTGAGGGATCAGCCCAGAACTACACGGCAGGACCTGGTCAATGACCTGGAGAGAGCTGGGACCACAGTCTCAAAGAAAACCATTAGTAACACACTACGCCATCATGGATTAAAATCCTGCAGCGCACGCAAGGTCCCCCTGCTCAAGCCAGCGCATGTCCAGGCCCGTCTGAAGTTTCCCAATGACTATCTGGATGATCCAGAGGAGGAATGGGAGAAGGTCATGTGGTCTGAGACAAAAATAGAGCACTCGCCATGTTTGGAGGAAGAAGAAGGATGAGTACAACCTCAAGAACACCATCGCAACCATGAAGCATGGAGGGGGAAACATCATTATTTGGGGATGCTATTCTGCAAAGGGGACAGGACGACTGCACCGTATTGAGGGGAGGATGGATGGGGCCATGTATTGCGAGATCTTGGCCAACAACCTCCTTCCCTCAGTAAGAGCATTGAAGATGGGCTGTGTCTGGGTCTTCCAGCATGACAACGACCCGAAACACACAGCCAGGGCAACTAAGGAGTGGCTCCGTAAGAAGCATCTCAAGGTCCTGGAGTGGCCTAGCCAGTCTCCAGGCCTGAACCCAGTAGAAAATCTTTGGAGGGAGCTGAAAGTCTGTATTGCCCAGCGACAGCCCCAAAACCTGAAGGATCTGGAGAAGGTCTGTATGGAGGAGTGGGCCAAAATCCCTGCTGCAGTGTGTGCAAACCTGGTCAAGACCTACAGGAAACATATGATCTCTGTAATTGCAAACAAAGTTTTCTGTAGCAAATATCGGCAGTGTTTCAAATACTTGTTCTCCCCACTGTACAATGTATTGAAACAGGATGTTGACGACATCGCGGTTTATGTATAGTACACACATTTACCATATAACATACTGCGCTGGTGTAGCTCAGTGGTTACTTCAAACACTTTCTCTATCAGAAACATTCTCTACCTCTGCAAAAGGGTTTGAACCACAGGCGCTGTCCAGTGTTTTGCCAGTCACTTTTTCATCACTGTAGAGAACCTTTGATAATTTTGAGTGGGAAAATAAAGACTACAACAAAACAAGACAGAGTTACGGTGCATGCAGGAGTCATTCGTTTGGGAATTTAGATGAACTTTTACATAATTGTCTATGATACCCCTTCGGCCAAAATAACTTCTAATGTAGGGTACTTGCCACCGTCCCAGATTCAGGATCGGTTATATATTGTGTCTCCTTCTGATTTATACCAGGGGTGTGGTTAGAATGCTGATCCAAGATCTGCATGTGTATCGGGTGTATCAAATACTTGTTCTCCCCACTGTACAATGTATTGAAACAGGATCTTGACGACATTGCGGTTTAAGTATAATACACGCATTTACCATATAACAAGCTGCGCTGGTGTAGCTCAGTGGTTACTTTGAAAACTTTCTCTATCAGAAATGTTCTTTACCTCTGCAAGTCTGGGGTTACTAACCACATATTGGGCGCTGTCCAATGTTTTGCCAGTCACTTTTTCATCACTGTAGCTGTAAATTTGATAATTTTGAGTGGGAAAATAAAGTCTACAACAAAACAAGACAGAGTTACGGTGCATGCAGGCGTCATTCGTTTGTGATTTATGTTAGCATGTTCACATAATTGTCTATGATACAAAATTGAAGGGAGGGAAGAAAAAAACAGAAAGCTCCACTCCATCCGGTCAAACGCCTTCTCAGCATCCAGTGAAGCCAGCAGGACAGGGGTCTTCTGTGCGTTTACTTGATCAATAATATCAAAAAGACAGTGAATGTTATCAGAATGTTATCAGAAGAGTATCTGTCACTAATAAATCCAGTTTGGTCCGCTTTTATTATTTTGGGAAGAAGAGTGTTTCGTCTTTTGGCGAGCAATTTGGTAATTATTTTGTAGTTAAAATCCAACAAGCTTATGGGCCGGAAGGACGAGCAGGATAGAGGGTCCTTGTCTTTTTTGAGCAACACTGTAATGCAAGCTGTTTGCATTGAGTCTGGGAGAACTCAGTTTTTGCAAAAATCCTTCAGCATTTGCATGAAGATAGGGCTGAGCTGGGGCCAAAAAGCTTTGTAGAACTCTCTGGGGAATCCATCTGGGCCTGGGGACTTATTAGGTGGCATGGAGGTAATTGCCTCCAGGATCTCCTCAGGATTGAATGGGGAGTTGAGATCTTCTCGGTCAGTCTCTGATAGTTTAGGTAGCAAGATTCCCTCTAGGAAAGAGTGGAGTTCTGCCTCCGTGTGTTTTCTCTCAGAGGTATATAGTTTGCAGTAAAAATCATGAAAAGTTAAATGTATCTTTTTTGGGTCATATGTGACCTCATCCTCTGCTGTTCGGATGGCCATGATTGTACGCTCTGACTGCTCTTTTTTAAATTGGTAAGCAAGCAATCTACTGGGCCTATTTCTATGATCATGGTATTTCTGTTTGGTAAAGAAAACATATTTTTTTAATCTCCCGAGTGTAGTCCAAATTCAGTTTGGCTTTGGCTGCTTTAAGTTGACTAAAGGAGGTGCTGTCTGGGGATTGTTTATGTACTTTTTCACAGCATTCCAGCTCCCTCTCGAGATCTAGCCTGTGTGCTTCCATTGCTTTTTTCTTAGAGGAAGCATATGCGATTAGATGACCTCTTAGTGTGGCTTTAGCAGCATCCCACATTGAGGCCGGAGAAACAGGATAATCTTTATTGTCTTGTGTGTAGTTGTCTATCCATGTAGTTACCAATATATGGAACGCTTCGTTTGATAGCATGGAGGTGTTGAATTTCCAGCTCTTTGACCTCAGGATGTTTTTGCAGAGGACAAAGCGGAGGTGGACAAAGGCGTGATCTGAAAGTGCTATGGGTCCGATTGTACACGTGGCTGAATTCATGAAACTCTTTGGGATAATAATGTAATCTATACGGGAGTAGGTGTTATGGACATTAGAGTAGTATGTATAGTCCATAGATGAGCTATTAGTCTCTCTCCAGATATCTATCAGTCCCATCTCTTTAGTAAGAGAGTTCAACATCTTTGCAGATCTAGGATTTGTGGTGGGGACTTGAGATGATTTGTCTAGGGTTGGGTTAAGGGTACAATTAAAATCTCCGGCCACCACGCCAAAGGAGACACAATGCTCATTGAACAGGGTTATCATTTTTGACATGAAAGCAGGAGTATCTGTGTTAGGGGCGTATATATTTAAGACAGTAATTGGTTGACCATATAGTGACCCAGTTATCAAAATAAATCTCCCCTCCGGATCAGATATGTTTTTGTCAATTATGAATGGAACATTGTTATGGATAAGTATGGCTGTGCCTCTACTGTTTGATTTGAAAGATGAGAAATACACCTGTCCCACCCAAGCTCTGCGGAGTTTGGCATGTTCAGCATCACAGAGGTGTGTCTCTTGTAATAGCGCGATGTCTGCTTTTTCCTTTTTTAGAGCACATAGTATCTTTTTCCGTTTTATTGCATGCCCTAGACCATGGCAGTTCCATGTCAATAGATTTAAGGTAGTAGTCATCGTCATCGAACAGTAATCAAACTTTAGTGCAAGTCATCGCTGGGTAAAAGTGGATAGTAGTTACAGCTGCATTCACATAAAAGGAAAATAAATGGTGTACATAAAATAATAATCTCAACACCCCAGGCGAGTTCCCAAACAACTCGACACATCCCGTTGGATACCCCGCCCACCCCTGCTCAGTCTCAATTCT